>NC_141991.1:249388601-249582351 GCF_049901715.1 Pseudonaja textilis
GTTTTGTTTTTTGTACTGCTAACATGTTGGCATTCACAAGAATTCCTCTAGAAAGGGAAGGATACAGGAAGTTCTTGAATTACGACTACAATTGAGCCCAAAATTTCTGTTGCCAAGCAAGAAAGTTGTCAAAAAGAATTTTGCCTCATTTTACCATCTTTCTTGCCTCAGTTGTTAAGTGAATCACTGCAGGAGATGGTGAGTTCTAGTCTCATCTTATTCATGAAAGCCAGCTGGGTGACCTTGGGTTAATCACCAGGTGTTGGGGAGTTCTAGTCTCAACTTAGCCATGAAAGCCAGCTGGGTGACCTTGGGCTACTCACCAGGAGATGGGGAGTTCTAGTCTCAACTTAGCCATGAAAGCCAGCTGGGTGACCTCGGGCAAATCACTGAGGTGAGTTCTAGTCTTACCCATGAAAGCCAGATGGCTGACCTTGGGCTAATCACCAAGAGAAGGTGAGTTCTAGTCTCATCTTAGCCATGAAAGCCATTTGGGTGACTTTGGGCTAATCACCAGGAGATGGGAGTTCTAGTCTCATATTACCCATGAAAGCCAGCTGGGTGACATTAGGCTAATCTGCAGGAGATAGGAGTTCTAGTCTCAACTTAGCCATGAAAGGCAGATGGGTGACCTTGGGCTAATCACCGGGAGATGGGAGTTCTAGTCTCAACTTAGCCATGAAAGCCAACTGGGTGACCTCGGGCTAATCACTAAGAGAAGGTGAGTTCTAATCTCATCTTACCCATGAAAGCCACATGGGTGACCTTGGGCTAATCGGCAGGACATGGGAGTTCTAGTCTCAACTTAGCCATGAAAGCCAGATGGGTGACCTCGGGCTAATCACCAGGAGAAGGTTAGTTCTAGCCCCTCTTACCTATGAAAGCCTTCTGAGTGATCTTGGGCTAGTCACTCTCTCTAAGGATTGTTCTTTTGGGGAAAATGTTAGATATGTTCCCCACCTTGAGTTATTTATAATAATTATTATTTACAATATTAAATAAAAAAAACTTTTCCAGTCTTGTTATTCCCTGATATCTGGACTTCAATTCCCAGAATTCTCAGCAATTACTAGAGCCCCGTGGAAATGGAAACCCATCTCAAGGGTGAGAAACACCAATTTAGATGACGCATTTTTAATCTCACGTTTGTTGTTACGTTCTGTGGTTTCAAGTACAGGCATTTAAAATTTCTTTTTTATAAAAGAAAAAAAAAACCCACCTTATTTCAATCTACCCTCACAGTACTCAATTAGAGAGAGATTTGGAAGAATGTGCTAGGAGAGTATTAAAATAAAGAGTGTTTTCTCTAATGGTGCCCTAATCTTTGCATCCTCTCCTAAGGGAATTTGAGATTAGTGCCAATATATATTTTTTCCCCCTCAAGCCACCGCAAAGCCACATGTTGGGATGCTTTGAACAAAACGCTGACATTTTAAGCAATTCATTTTAGATTTCAGAGTTTTATGATATTCTTTTTCCCAGGCGCCTCTTTAGTTTTTTAAAGTTTATATTCCACGGCTGTGCAAAATAATATTATATTTGATCGACTGCCGATGATAAAGGGAGGATATACAGGTAGTTCTTGACTTACGACCGTACGCTTGGAATCTCTCCAAGGACATACCTGTTTATTTATTTAGCATTAAGGCATAAGATACATGGACTTACAATGTATATTAATATTTCACCTAAATTAAAAACACATGAAATATAAACGTTGTAATGAGCAATGTACAGATAGTCCTCGACCTACGACAACTCTTTTAGTGACATTAGCATTTTAAAAAGTGTCTTGTGACCATTTTTCACGCTTCCCCACATCTGTATCCCCACAGATGTGATCAAAACTCAGATGCATGGCAACTCACTCAAATTTATGACGCTTGTAATGTCCTGGGGGGCCACGTGAACTCCTTTTGCGGCCTTCGGACAAGCAAAGTCAACAGGGAAGCCAGATTCACTTAACAACCAGGTTACTAACTGATCAACTGAAAGAAATGTTGTAAAATGAGGCAAAACTCACTTAACAACCATCTCGCTTAGCAATGGAAAAGTGGGGCTCAGTTGTGGTTTAAAGCCAAGGAGTCCCTGTACACATAGGCATAGAAGCCACAATCATCATCTTCTAATGACCCTGTAATCCCTTGCAGGGTTGAATCTGGACAACTGAATGGAGCTGAGTGCTTACTGGCTGGATGCCCTTCCTGTTGCCAATACTGAGGTTATCTTCAGCAGATATATTCCCATTGTGCCCAGAGAGAGAAATATCTGCTTCTACCTAGGATCGAACTCACATCTTCCTGAGTGTGAGGCAAAAGCTCCACCTCTAGGCCACCGCACCACTCATATAGAAGCCCCAATGACAACTGAAATCTTGTGGTATCCTCGCAGGAAGGGATAGCAAAGAGATAAGATGGTGGTTGTGGCAACTTGACCACTGGATTCTGCTGTAACCGCCATTTTGCATTTTTTGGACCTCCCCAAAGAGAAGACGGTCCATGATCTCACCACAACACCATGGTGGACTTCGATCACCAATCCTTTGACTGTTAGTGATCACCCCTTATACTGTAAAATTGAATGGAACCTATACAATTTAATTTAATTAAGAAAATTTACATTGCTGCCTATTCACGCATGGAGATTCAAGGTTTTATATTCCTTACAAACAGTTGGTCGTTTGCATTGTTTCAGAGAATCGTTGAGGCCACTTGGAGATTTGCAAAGTATTTGCAAAGTATGCAGTATTCAAGTTGGGACATTCAAGACACTTCTCTCCTCTCTCACACACACACACTCTCTCACATGCACACTCTCTCACACACATTCTCTCTCATACACACAGTCTCTCACATATACTCTCACACTCTTACTCACACACACACTATTTAATATACTCTCATACACACACTCACACTCTCTCTCACACACATACACACACCCTCTCTCTCTCTCACACACACACATTCTCTCTCTCACACACAGCATTTTAGACAGTTGTAGGCCTTCCAAAGTGCCTCACCTCCACGCCTGAACATTCCACCGGCTAGGATGGTTTTGACTGAAAGTCCACGGAGATTTTCAGTCCTCCGGGTCATGGTTGCCCCAAAGGTGCTTTTTTCACGAGGCAACTGGACTTTCTTTTTTTTGTTTTCTTTGAAGACGTTTCACCTCTCATCCAAGAAGTTTCTTCAGCTCTGATTTGGATGGTGGGGGAAGGGAAGGATTTATCCTCCTTGCAGACAGCCGGTCATTTGCATTGTTTCGAAAGAGTGTTGAGGCCACTTGGAGATTTGCAAATGGCTGTTGAGCCTTCTTGGAACCGCTGAAAGGAGCGTGTGTTGTGGAGCTCTGCTTTCTGCAGGATGCTTTCTCTCTGTCCCCGGTCCCTACACAAAGGAAGTCCAGCTGCCTCTTGGAAAAAACACCTTTGGGACAATCATGACCTGAGTGACTCAGAATCTCCGCAGACAATGCAGAACCGGCTTTCCGTTCGCCTGGAAACACCGGCCGAGCCGCAGCCTTTAAATGAGATTTATTTCAAGCTGGGAGAAGAGGTTTTTTTTATTATTATTATTTTATTTCCTTTTTATTTGTCACTGGATAATCAAAAACAAAATCACAGGCAGGGCAGGAGGGGAATCTTCCACCGGTGGCGGGTCCTGCATTCATCGGTTGCTAAGCAACGGTGACAAGAGGGTCTCCCGTTCTCCTGGGCATCTCTCGAATGTGTCTACGTGCAGCATCGGCGGAAGAGGCAGTGATGAATAGCTGGGTTGCCGCTCCGCAACCACCTCAGCCTGGCAAAACACGGCTTCTAAAACGGGGTGTGCGCGTTTGAGTGTGTGTCTCTGGGTGTGCTTAGATTGTGAAGCACCTGAGAGCCGTCGGTCTCATTTTCCGAGCGTCTTCAGCTGCATCTTATTGGAAATGTTTCCAAATCTTTAGCACCCCTGGAATCCTGTAAGCACCACTCGCTGTGGGCTCTTACAATATGACCGCTATAGGAGAAAGTGTGTGTGTGTGTGGGGGGGGTGTTTCTCCCCTTTTGCAAACCATCTGATCGCCTCAGTTACACACCCTGAGACCAACCTATTTTCCTTTGTTACGGTATTTTTTTTTCTCTCTCTCTCTCACACACACACACATGCACACATAAATATAAATGTGTGTGTGTGTGTGTGTGTGTGTGTGTGTGGTGGGATTCAATTTTTTTTATTACCGGTTCTGTGGGCGTGGCTTGGTGGGTGTGGCGTGGCTTGGTGGACGTGGCTTGGTGGGCATGGCAGGGGAAGGATACTGCAAGATCTCTATTCCCTCCCTACCTCACTAACCTGCTTTCCAGCTCTGTTCTCCTGCACAAGGCAACAAAAGAAGACCCAGCCAATCAGCTGGGACTCCGGAGGCAGAGAATAGATGGGGGCGGGGCCAGTCAGAGTTGTTATTCCAAACTACTTAAAATGTCCACTACCGGTTCGCTGAACTACTCAAAATTTCCGCTACCGGTTTTCCAGAACCTGCTGAATACCGCCTCTGAGATAGATAGATAGATAGATAGATAGATAGATAGATAGATAGATAGATAGATATAGCACACCGCTCAGTTTCTTAAGGGGTGGGTGGGGAAAGGGGGGGAAAAGCGAAATAAAACACAGGCAAGGATTGGAACTTGGTGATTAGACCGACAGACTCGCTGTGGGGCAGGGATAATGTTGCTTCAGATCATCCTCAACCAGGAGTGCGATCCTACCTGTTCCACTACCGGTTTGGTGATCGTGCGCGCAGTTTTCCCCACACCAGCTGAGGCCTGCAGCGCCAATCCTCAGTTGAGAGGATAAATGAGAGAAAATCGCAGGGGCGGATGTGAGAAGGCCAATCCTGCGCTTTTCTCTTCTTTCTCTTCTCAGCTGATCGTCGGAGGCCTTTTTTTTTTTTTTTACTACTGGTAGCAAATCACCACTGTCCATAACCCTCACGGAGAGTAGAAATCTGCCAGAGCAGAGTAGGGAGGCCAGATTGTGTATGCAAACCCTGCTAGATTACCACACGTTTCCTTGGCTGGGTAAAAGGGATAATCTTTACAAGTAGTCCTCAAATTACAACGGTGCCTTTCGCCACTGTTCAAAGTTACAATGGCACCGGGGGGGAAAAAGTATAAGACCGTTTTTCACACTTATGACCCTTGCGGCATCCTCACGGTCACACGATCAAGATTCGGGTGCTTGGCAACTGACTCATAGTTATGATAGTGGCGGTGTGCTGGGGTCACATGATCCCCCCTCTTTGCGACCTTCGGATCAGCAAAGTCAATGGGGAAGCCGGATTCACTTAACAACCGTGATTACTGACTGACCAACTGCAGTGGTTTGCTTAACAACTGTGGCAAGAAAAGTCATAATGTGAGGCAGAGCCTCGTTTAGCAAAGGCTTTGCTTAGCAACGTAAATTGCGGGCTCAATTCTGGTCGTAAGTCGAGCTGTGTTTAAAGCAGGGCTCTCCAACCTTGGCAACTTTAAGACTTGTGGACTTCAACTCTCTTCAAATCTCTGGGAGTTGAAGTCCACGAGTCTTAAAGTTGCCAAGGTTGGAGAGCCCTGCTTTAAAGGATAGACTATAATATTTTAACAGACAAGTCAAAGCCGGCTCTAGGGTTTACCTGAAGTTATTGGGTACTGCAGTCTATCTATAAGGGGCTGCCCTTGAAGACCAGTTGAAAAATTCAACTGGTCCAGGTTGGAACAGCGTGCACAATAATGGGCAAATCTCAGGTTTGCTTACGTAACGTCTCTGTTGGGTGAGCTGCGCTAGCTTCCCCTTACTTTCCAGGTGCAATTCATAGACCAGAGCATAACAGAGTTGGAAGGGACCTTGATGATCATCTAGTCCAACCCCTTGTTCAAGCAGGATACTCTATACACCATTCGAGACAAATGCCTGTCCAATTTCTTCTTAAGTCATTCCACCGATGAATTGTTCTCACTGTCAGGAAATTTTTCCCGAGTTCTAGGTTGTTTCTCTCCTTGATGAGTTTCCATCTGTTGGTTCTTATCCAACCTTGTTTTTCTCCAAAGTTCAGGGCAGAATTATGTTGGCTGGTCCAATGCCTGATTTCTGAGACTTTAGGCTGGAGATCTAAACTAGGTTTGTGGGTTTGATGGTCCAGGATTGCAGGTCCAAACTTCTACTCAGTGCAGGAATCCAAGTTAATGTGTCTCCATAAAGAGAATAGGGTAAATTCATTTAACAGTTACAGAATTAGTATGCAAATGTATGCAAATGATGGGGATTATGTTGAGGCACGATGATGGAAATTATGCACTGTACACATGACACATCATTCGTGTAATGATATCCTAATGCTTCTGTCTTCTTTTGCCACACAGACACAGACGTACACACAGACACACAGACACAGCCTCAATGGGGTTCTGCATATTTTGAAAATGATTGGAAAGAGATATTCCAAGTATTAGCTCTCATTGGTTTTTCTTTCTGTAGTCAAAATTCTAATAAAGTTTATGGAGGAGATCTTTTCAAACACAAGGGTAATCAACACTTCTTCAACGTAATTTTTACATATAAGCAAGAAGAAAACAAAAATGACATACAGGTATTCCTGCCATAGGTTCGCCATCACGGTCCTAGTAGTTTCTGTGTCCCTCAGGATCAATGTCAAGAAGAATAATCACTCTTAAAAACCTGTCCTTAACCTTATCTTAATTAATATCTGAAAGGCGGGGTAGAAGTAGCCCCAAGAAAAACGCCATCTTATTCTATGTATAATAATAGAAGATGCATTACTTAGAACAGTACCTATATTGCAACAGCTTCATCCATCTTGGAAACATCTCATAGTCAAAGCTATCCAATCCAGTCAGAACTTCCTAGTAAAGTGATGGTGAACCTTTCTGTTGTGGTAATACCGGAAATGCCGAAACAGGCCCATTTTTCGGCCTCCAAAGGCTGCAAAGGCTTCCCTTGAGCCCTTCCGGAGGCTGAAAACAGGCACTTCCGAAAATGGGTATTTCTGGAAGGCCCATTTTTCGGCCTCCTGAGGCTGCAAAGGCTTCCCTCGAACCTCTGGGAGGCCGAATACGGCCTCAAATG
Source organism: Pseudonaja textilis (assembly GCF_049901715.1). Taxonomy (NCBI): domain Eukaryota; kingdom Metazoa; phylum Chordata; class Lepidosauria; order Squamata; family Elapidae; genus Pseudonaja; species Pseudonaja textilis. Next base: position 249,395,708 of record NC_141991.1, read on the forward strand.
AGCTGAAAATCAGCTGGGAGGCGCGCACATGCGCAGTGCAGGTTACGTTTGGCTGGGGTTCACATGCCCACATAAATGGCTCTGTGTGCCACCTGTGGCACACGTGCCATAGGTTCGCCATCACGGTCCTAGTAGCTTCTGTGTCCCTCAGAATCAATAACAAGAATAATAAAGGTACAATTACGGAGAAAGAATAATCAAAACATGGTTGGAATTGTCAGTCCAGCGACTGCTCAAAATTCAAAGACCGAATATAGAACATAGAATGATAAGGCTGGAATTGGAAGGGACCTTAGAGGTCTCGTAGTCCAACCTCCTGGCTGACCTTATACCATCCTGGTCAAATAGTTGTCCACTCAATTTTTTATTTTTTTTAAACTTCCAGTGATGAAGTACCCACAATTCCAGGAGACAAGCTATTCCATTGTTTTAACTATCTCCTTACTTACCACCAAGTTTCACGGAGGCAATGATTAGAAATTGCATGCAACGAAGTATCTTAGCAGGGACGCGGTGGCTAAGATGCTGAGCCTGTCAATCAGAAAGGTCAGCAGTTCAGCGGTTCGAATCCCTAGTGCTGCATAACGGAGTGAGCTCCCATTTCTTGTTCCAGCTTCTGCCAATCTAACAGTTCAAAAGCACGTAAACATGCAGGTTGAAAAATAGGTACCACCTTTGGGGGAAAGGTAACAACGCTCCGTGCGCCTTCAGCGTTTAGTCATGCCAGCCACATGACCACGGAGACGTCTTCGGACAGCGCTGGCTCTTCGGCTTTGTGACGGAGATGAGCACCTAGAGCCGGAAACGACGAGCACGTATGTGTGAGGGGAACATGTACTTTTAAATTATCTTAGGACCACAGTGTATTGGGGGACTTTTGTGGTGGTCTAACACTCCAATTTTTCCACCATAAGGCTTGGGGGGGGGGGGGCTGGTCTGTGGTGGATTGATTAACATGTCTTTTCATGTTGGACAAGTCTAAAAGCGACTGGAGTAAACCACTACACATTTGCTATTTCATGAGCCTGCCTACCACAAACCATATTACTCCATCATATTTAGCAGCTCTTAAGCTTCTCCACCTCAAACAAGGTAATTTGTTAGACGAACAACAAATTAATCCAACATATTAAACTCTAAAAGATCACTCTAGCTATTCTCCTCCTTTCAGCTGCTGTTCCAACAACAGAATTGGCTTTAAACAGCTGGGATCATGGCCATCTGCACAAGAGAATGGCTTTGTGTAAATGACATGAGTTGTGTACCAATCTGAGGAACATTAACTGAGATCGTTTCCATGTTGTGTATATGATACATATGATGCCATTGTGATTAGTAATAAACATTTGTGTTTGGGGTCTTCTATCTTCTCCCCTGATCTTTCATAAGTCAAGAGACACATTTATTCATCCATCCATCCATCCATCATCTCTAACTTATGTCTCTCTCCCTCCCATCTGTCTGTCTTGTTATCTGTCAATCCAATCTGTCTGTCTATCTGTCTATCCTACCTATTTACCTACCTAATCTATCATGTCTCTCTTTCATCTCTCTCTCTCTCTCTATCATCTATCATGTCTCTCTCCTGTCTGTCTGTCTGTCTGTCTGTCTGTCTGTCTCTCTCTCTCTCTCTCTCTCTCTCTCTCTCTCTCTCTAATTTTTGGCTGCCCTTCATGGATATTACTGAATAATAAATATGTTTCTTGACTTAGAAAAGATTTGGAAATATATATCATTTAATCTATCTCACTTAATTCAGGTTCCACTGAATACAGTGATGATGATCTAAAGACCTGGAACAAGCAGACCGCTAGTAACCATACAGAGAGGAGTCAAGACTTAATGCCTGCATTCACACAACACCCAGTTCCCAGTTTAGGAGTTTGCCGTCTCTGCCTAACCACTGACTAATCAACAAGATAAGCCACCAAACACATCATAACTAAGGCTCAACCCCAACAAAGCTTAGAGTTGGTAGGAAAGTCTCCAAGGAACGCAAACCAGAAAGAAACCATCGTCATGACCTGTAAAATATATCAATGTTCTTTGTTCCTGTCTGAAATGCAGCAGAAAGTTCTTTGACAGGAAATATGAATTTCTCTAGGAAAAGCAAAGAAGTGAAGAGGACAATGCAGAAGAGGTAAAAAGGCCATTGGGCAAAGAAGAATCAGTCTCAAAGTAGCAAGAACATCAAGGAGAAGTTGTTACCAATAGACTTCAAGGAACCAATTATGAAGTTCTTCCTCTGTAAGATGTTCAACATTTGACTGAAGAAATCATATCATAAAACAATGAAGAAACACTTGGAATCTGAGGATTGAAGAAATCCCAGAATCATCTTGAGAAAAAAGACATGTGTCACGATGATAGGAGATGGTTGTGGCCCGACAGTGGCCAGTGGAGCTGGCAGCAGATTTGGACAGTGAGGAGGTTGGGGAAGAACTTGGGCTAGTCCTGGAGTCTGACAAGGGCTCTGCGTCGGAAGCAGAGATGGGGCCAGGACCATCTGACAGTTATCAGCTGCCTTCAGAGTCAGACATCAGTGAGGAAGAAGAAAAGCTGGAGCCTGTTCCCAGTGTGTGCATGCACAGAGCTGCCAGAAGAAGGGAACAGCTAAGGAACAAGGGGCAACTTGGGAGTAAAGCCACGGGTGGACGGTGAATGGCCCCACCCATAGGGAATAAAAGAGGATCAAAAGGGGAGTGGGGGTTTTGCAGGAGAGAATTAGTTCATTTGGGTGAAGATCGGTTCCTGCATTCTTTGCCAAGCATTGTCTGCTACAGTGTGGCATGTGAAAGATATTGGCTTGGCAACTCTCCAAGCCTGATAAAAGTCTGGAATTGTGAAATCTCTTGAAAGACTGTTGGCCGGGACTTTGCTGGAGAGGAATTCGCTGTAAACAAAATGAAAGGAATTTATCGGGACAAGGTGTCAGCTTTGTGCTGTTAGGGAAGGCCTAGGTCAGAATAGAGATATCTTGTTCAGAAGACCCAAACTAGGTAGGTCCAGAGCTAACCTGACATTGGGGGAGGTACATTGTCTTCCCAATGTCCATGTACAGAACATGATACAGAGGTTACCAGGATTATTCAAAGCCGGTAGCAACCGTATTTTCTTCTTCATCCGAAATGACCTCGTCATGGGAGACCTTGAAAAAAAAAATCTCTGGCGACGATGATAGTGAAGTGAAGAACTTGGATCTTTTCTCAATTCTTCCACTTGAAGGGAAAGCAGAGCTCAAGAAACGATCATGCAAGTGGTTTCTCCAAGACGGACTGGGTTCTACGACAATGATTAATGCTACCCGCATGAAGGTCAGAAATGAGACAGACCTTTTAAAAAAAAAATGGAAGGAAATGTTTGGCAGATGTTGAGTCGCCAGGATGATATTAAACCAGAACAGGAGAAGGAAAGGTGGCAAAACTCCAGAATTAGGTATGCAGAACTCAACGGACAATCAACAGGCCAAGATGGGGGTTCAATTTTTCATAGGACACTACAACCCAAGTGCCCATGGATGGTACTCACAACCTCCGAATGCTGATCAATAAACAGACTATTGGGGGGGGGGGGAATCCCTGAAGAATTAGAGATCCTAATTTAAGAAGTCACATGTGATGTGAGAGAACATAAGACCAGGGGTGGGATTCAACCAGTGTTACTACCAGTTCGATGGCTACGTTTTGAGCCTGACGCACGCTGTGCTCACGTGTTAAAAAAAACCTTAAGCTGTGCTGCCCAAACAGCTGAAAAGTGCTGCGTGTGGGTGGCGCAGCGTTCGAAAAGCTTCTTTTTCTTTGCTTTTTCAAGCTTAGCTGCGCCGTGCAAAGCAGCTGAGGTTGAAAAAGCAGGAAATAAAGGACAGGTAAGAGCTCAGGCGGGCGGGTGGGCCAAACAGCAGCAAACGCAGAACCCGTTTGGTGTCTGCTGCTCTTCAGAGCTACCGGTTCTTTAGAACTGGGCAGAATCAGTAGCATCCAACCCCCTGCATAAAACCACCTGGATAGGGTGAAGATGCAAATGAGGTCTTTCTGCCGATGATCAGCCCTTCAAAAAAGTCATATAAACAGGGACCATGATGGAGGATTTTCAATGGTTTTTTAAAATGTATTAATTAAATTTATTTGCACCCCATCTTGTTTCGAAGTGACATCTGCTAGGAATCTAATCAGGGGTGGGATTCAACCCATTTGTTGAGTGCACGGTTCGCATTTGAAAACTGCCCATTTCCAGCTCTAATACTTACTTTCTACTGCAGCCCTGGTGTGTAAAACAGCTGAGGTGAATCAGCTGAGCTGCAAACCACGGAAATAAAGGACAGAATAGGGCAGTGGCGGGGCCAAATGATCACCAGAACTACCGGTTCGCCCGAACCAGTCTGAACCGGTCGAATACCCCACCTGAATCTAATACTGTCAAGCAAGCAAGAAGTCCAGCAAATTCTTATCCGCTCTTGCTGACACTTTCATTTGTCGGAAGGGTGATTAAAAAACAACAACATGGAAACGTGGGCTTAATTCTCACTAACAGAGAAGAACTGGTTGAAGAACTGAAGGTGTTTGATCTTTTGGAAGAAACTGAATATTCGGAACATCTGTGATATCTAGAAGAAGAGGAACTGAGACGACACAGAAGTCTATTCTGGTCTTCAGAAAAAAAGGACAGGATGGACTGTGAGGGAAGGTGGTTGAGAGCCAGGCGTGGCTTAAAACGTTGAAGGAGACAAGGACCTAGGAAGGACACGAGAGTCCATGAAATGAGATGCTGAAAGCACAATTTCAATTAACACCTCGAAGGAGGAGGAAAGAAATGCGAGAATTCAATAGAATTCTGCATATATTCCATTAGGATATATGCAGAACACTCTAAATGCTGAAGAGAAAAGGAATGAGAGAAGCTTAAAACAAAGAAGAGTTGATAAGTCTCCAGAAACCAGAGATAGCCTGTCAGGAGAGCTTGAAATAAGCTAAGACTTGTGAAAGATACCAAAAATAGCTACCTCCACCCCCATTCTTCCTCATTCTTTGTGTAGATGAGGAATAAGAGACAAGTCAACGAAAGTACAGACCTATCAAAAGAAAAAGTGAGAAGAACAAAATGGCAAAAAACTTCTTAATTCTGATTTTGCCCCTGCCTTCCCTCAGAAGAGAAATGGAAGGCTAGATCATGGTTATCCTTCTGGGCAAAGAGGGAAGCTTAAATTAGACAAAGAGAGGACAAGAGAGAACCAACTTAGTTGAAGTCAAGGACTACATCGCAGGTTACTCAAGTATCTGGTGAATGCAACCACAAGATCATTTCTGGTAGTCTTTGAGAACTCCCAGGAGACCAGATCCTGAAGATGAAATCATCTTCTGAAGATGAAATCATCTGCAGGCCAGATCCTGAAGATGAAACTCGAATATTCTGGCCACCTAATGAGAAGAAAGGACTCACTAGAGAAGAGCCCAATGCTGGGAACGGTTGAAGGCAAAAGAAGAAGAAGGGGATGGCAGAGAAGGAGGTGACTGGATAGAGTCACTGAAGCAGTTGGTTGACATGAGCTTAGATGGACTCCAGGGGAAGGTACTGGAGGAACTTTGTCCATGGGGTTGCGATGGTTCAGACACAACTTTATGACTAACAACAACAACAACAAGACCAGAGGTGAGCAAATATCATCACACCTTCAAAAAGGAAGACTTTTCAGCTTGATCTATATACCAGGCGACATCTTTGAAGAGATGACCTAACTGCATCTTTATGAACATCTGGATAGGCAGACAACCTAGGATCTGCTATGATCAAACCATGAGAAACTAACCTCATCTTCTTTGCTAGAGTTACCAGCTTTAGTAAGTAATGGGAATGATATGAACACTACATGCCAAAGGTGATTTTTCCAAAAGGCAACTGGACTTTGTTTTTTGTTTTTGTCTTGCTCTTTGAAAATGTTTTGTTTTTGTCTAGTTTAATTAAATTGTAACCTATCTAGTTGAATGAAAAGGGGTGACACGGTAGAAGTGTTCCAATATTTAAGGGGCTGCCACAAAGAAGAGAGGGATAACTTTATTCTCCAAAGGACCAGAAGGCAGGACAAGAAGCAATGGGTGGAAAGTAATCAAGGAGAGAAGCAACCTAGAACTAAGGAGAAATTTCCTAACAGTGAGGACAGTTAATCAGTGGAACTGCTTGCTTTCAGAAGTTGCGTGTGCTCCAACACTGGAGGTTTTTAAGAAGAGACTGGAGAACGCTTTGTCTGAAATGGTATAGGGTTCTCCTGCTTGAGCAGGGGGGTGGACTAGAAGACCTCCAAGGTCTCTCCCAACTCTATTATTCTGTAATTCAGTTCTGAACTGAAGAAGCTTCTTGGATGAGAAGTGAAATGTTTTCAAAGAGAAAAAAAACAAAAACCAAGAAAGTCCAGTTGCCTTTTGGAAAAAGCATCTTTGGGGCAACTAAACGACCTGGATGAAATTCTACAGGCCTGTATAAACACCTCAATCTTTGACACCAGAATGTCTCAGGATATTATTCATGAAACTATGGGTTAGCTGATACTGCTAAGCGGGCTCCTAAATGACTGTATTCAAAGAGTCCCGGTTAATGACTCCATCTCAGCTTGGGCTGAGTCAAGTGACACAAACTGGAACTGTACACTGGGCTCTGTGCGATTCAACAGTGTTGTCCACAACTTTGATTGTGGACTTTAGGGGGGCCTTATCAGGTCTTCAGGTGACGTGAAACAAGAAGGGGTCGGTCCTATTGGAGATGAAAGGGAGAACATTGAAAAAGATCTAGGCTAGAGCAAAAAAATGGAATTTAGCAAGGAGAAAGGTGACTTATGACTTAAATGTCACATTTAAAATGTTTTCAGCTTCTCCATGGTCACGTGATCAAACAAATCCAGATGCTTGGCAACTGACTGATATTTATGACGGCTGCAGTGTTCTGGTTCCCTTTTTGCGAACTTCGGACAAGTGAAGTCATCGGGGAAGCCAGATTTCCACTTAACAGCCGTGTTACTAACCGAACAATTGCAGTGGTTCACTTAACATCTGCAGCAAGGAAGTTTGCCCAACGGGAAAAAAAATAAAATTTAACAACTGTCTCAACTCTAAGTTGAGGGCCACCTGCACTTATAAATGCTATCTTGGAAAGCACAGACACACAATTCTTCCTGGTCAAAATTCATCAGCACAAACAAGACAATTAAGAGGTAATAGCAGCCTTGGAACCTCTGAAGAATTGACACATTGAAAAGACATGGAGAACAACTCTATTGCCCCAGAATTAGAACCGACAGGTCAAAACTACAAAGGGAGGAAATTCAACCAGACAGCAGTTAAGAATCTCCTAACAATATGATCTTGCAACCAGGGGATATATGATATATGCAGGGGTAGGATTCAGCCGGTACGGATCTGTTCGGACGAACTGGAAGTTCCAGCAATGAATTGGCCTTGTCCACCCACACCCTAGTCTGTCTTATATTTCATTTGTTTGAAGCCCAGCTGATAGGCGCGGCAGAGCCTTAGCCGTTTTACTCACTGGGGCTGAAGGTAAAGTGTTTTTAATGCACTGCGTTGCGCGCAAAGCGCACACTCATCAAACCGGTTGAATCCCACCACTGGATATATGAGCTCTCCTTTGCCAGAGGCCTTCAAACTATCTTTCTATGGTTCTCTTGTCCAAGATGGCCAGTGGTTACCTTCAGCCAAGACTTAGGATGGATAACATCTGCTTGATTATAGACAGTAGATTAGATATAAATGCTGTTAGACAACACGAAATAGTCATCTGTGTATCTAGAAAGAGACGGGATGGGAGAGAGAGAGTTCTTGATGAAGGGCATCCCTTACCTGAAACAGTTGAGGAATCGTACGAGTTCCTGTCCTTCCTACTTGCTCGGAACGTCTGAAAGTCCTTCTCCCTGTAGGTCGCAAATCCGTCAAAGCTCCGTCTCTTTGCTCCGCTGGGATCCCCGTCTCGCTTGTCACTGGCAGAATTCATCTCACCAAAGACATCCATCACATCGGCTCTCGTACTGCTCTCCGTGTTCCCAGCGTACTTCTTCATGCAGGGGTCGTCGCCGCTTGCGTTGTTCTTATCCTTTCCAGGGATCCACTGTTGAGTGTCAGAGAGTGACAACGTAGAGAGGGTGTCCACCTCAAAGCTACTCTTGGACCCCTTGTGCCCAGCTTCGCAGTGCTGGTGCTTCTGTTTGTCCTTGTGTTTGCCTTTCTCGGTCAACAAGGAGAGGTCTTTCTCGGAGACGTTTAACCTCTCCCCCACCGAATGGCTGGAGAAGCCAGGAGACTTGCTTGCAAAGAGGCTGCTGAGGTCATCATGTGCCCCCAATATCCGCTCCTCCTTGTGTTTGTGCTTATGTTTGTGTTTCCTTTTGTGAAGTCGGCCACTGGATAAGCTGTTCCCTGACACCTTGGCGGAGGTCAACGAGGAATGGACATCTCCAAGGCCCATCCCTACGGGCGTCTGCAGGTGGACGCTATGCTTGGCTTTATGCTTGGCAGTGTTGGGCATCTTCATGTGGGAGCTTGGATGGAACTGGGGAGGGGGCACTGTAGGCCTCATGAAAGGAGACGCCGTGCCCAAGGTGTGAGACAAGTACAATGGGGCCGGGTACTGACTGTAGTAGCCAAGGTTCATCATAGGCATTGATGTGTAAGGCATTCCGTAGGGTGCATAGTAACTCCCGCTGGGAATAGGGTAACCAAACCCTTGTAAGAAAGGCACCTTCGTCATGGTGTCATTGGTTTTGGCAGGCCGACCGCGCTTTTTCTTAGACTTCATGTCGGAGGTCCTGCGAAGATACAGTAATGGGTCATACTGGATATATGGCACAGGGTAATAGGGATCAAAGTTTATTCTGAAAATGCTGGGGTACGGATTCTCGTGATAGAACGTGTAGCTTCGGTGAGAAATTCTGAAGACTTGGAACTTGCTGATAAGCTCCTCCAGATCAGCCAGGAACTGGAGGTCATCTCTGTTCTGTAGGTTTTTCCGTTTCCTCTTGTGCTTTGGCTTCTTCATGGACTCGTGGGAGAGGAAGTTGTCCACCATGAGATGTTTTGGCCGGTGGCTGTGCCTGTTCTTACTGCTGGTGTCTGACTGGACAGCTTCTGGGTTGTCCAGACTACAGAAATCGAAGGAGTATCTTCGGCGCGACTCTGAAGTCTTCTCTGCTTGGTCCGCGGTGCTGTTGTTGTCCGTACCGATTCCGCTGTCGCTTGGTATGGTTTCTTCGCTGTGGGACTCACTCAGAGGAGACAGTGTGATTTCCTTCAGAGAACCGATGTCGCAAAGGTGGGAAGGAGAATTGGCCATGAGCCTAGGTGGGGACAACTTCCAAGTCCCACTGTGGATTCCTTTCGGAGTTTTGGTGGGGAGCGCGCTGATGGGTTGTAGATTTGGCATCGTCTTTAACTCTGAAAAATTGGTGTCGGTCCTGGCAGGGCTAAGGTTGCCATGAGAGCCCGCTAGCTGCATGGACAGCGGGTGAACCGTTGCTGGTGAAGACGTCACGAGACACTGCAAGGTTGAAGGCACGGCTGGGTGATCAGGCTGGCTAGATACAGGCCTCAAATGTTTGACGACCGCCTTAGGGTCTTCCTGCAGAGACTGCAACTCAGCTCTTGGCTTCCTTCCCCTCTTCTTGCCTATGTAGATCGTCCCTCGTTTGCTCACGTTGATTTGCTTTCCTAACCTCGCGTCGATCGTTGGAGCCCCCGAGCTGGCTGGTGGCTGGGTTTTGGCTTTCAAAGATATATTACTGGAACACGATAAGATCTGGCTCAAGAGGTTCTTCCTCTTGAGGGTTTTCATTTTGTTGATCGTCTTGATAGTCTTCTTATCCAGGACGCCAAGTTTGCCCACCTTTTTGTGAAATTTCAACTCACCGGCCGAGTGTTCTTCCTCTGAAGGCATCTGAGCCAGGTTCACCAAGTTTCGCCTCCTCTTTCTTTTTTTTGTACCCGGGAACTCCCGACTGATTGGGCTGACCGGGCTGGTAGATGTTCCCTCATGGATGGTCTCGACAGTCAGCAGAGGTTGTTTCTTGGGTCGACCCCTCTTCTTCTTGATGGGGGTTATCACTGTCAGACTGTCTGTGTTGGTATAGAGAGGGCTAGATGGTGTTATGGGATAAGCGGACGGAGGTTCTATCATCAGTTTCTCAGATGGACCCAGAGAAGGTTCCCGGAACACATTTTTAGGTTTGCTACAACTCCACCTTCGTTTGGCTGAAAATTTAGGGTGCTGGATCTCTGAATGCTTGCTGAGGGCAGGGATATCATTTATCACTGGAACGGATGTGACGGTTGTGGTCTTCCTAAGCCTGGTCGCATTGCTTGAGGGCGATTTATTGGTCATCTCATTTTTTTCCATGGGTACCATGGAGGGAGATTCGATCTCAGGAGCTTTCCCTGGCTTTGTGACACGGGGATCTTTCTTACACAAGTCTGCTTGGGTGCTACACCGGTTGGCTATGTCACTGCTTACAGGTGGCCCAGAAAATGGAGATTTCTCTGTCTTCTCAGGAGCAACTTTTGTTGACTGTCTTTTCTTCCTTTTGTGACCAGGTGGCTCCCCTATTGGGCCTTTGATAGGGATAGTGATTCGCACGTGGCTTGAATCGTTTTCGGAAAGGTTGGCAGTGTTTGGGCTTTGTCGAGGCGACGGTGGCTTGGTCGCGTTGGGTTCCTTTTTGCCATCCATATTGACGTTGGGTTGGGCTTCCAATGACTTCTGAGCATTCTTTACCCATTCTAGGTCTGCATTTGGGGCTGCCTGGTTGATTAAGTCTTTCTTGCTGGACTTTTTCTTGGAGCTGGTGCTGGTTTGATCAAGGGGGTCTGCTTGTCCTCCTCCCTCTTGACTCAAAAACCCACCGCAGTCAACCAGATTGTTAGACTGGGGTGATAATCCAAGAGAGCTTGACCCCGGGGTTGCAGTGCAAGAGGAAAGGTCTTTGTTACCACCACCGCTGGTCAGCTGAGCCCAGGAGCTGCTGGAATTTGCCTTCTTAACTTGGGATTTGCTGAACGACAGTCCAGCCTCTGACACCGTGACCTTAGGGGAATTCATGGCTTCTCGGTTTGACTCCGGAGCAACGAAGCAAGCTTGAGAAGTCGATCCAGACTCAGAAGTCAATGACCAGTCGTGATGATGTTGGTTACTATTTCTTTGCTGGTGCCGTGATTTTAAGGTGTCACTGGTGAAATCCTGGGGTAGCTCTGGATCGTAGTGAACCACGGAATGTTTCTGCAGCCTGTCATAACCCTGGAAAGAAGGGAGACAAGACAAGAGAAAGAAAGTTAAGACTTCCCATCCTCAAAGTATCTATATCTATATGCATCTCTGTATCTTTGTATATCTATCTATCTATCTATCTATCTATCTATCTATCTATCTATCTATCTATCTATCTATCTATCTATCTACCCACCTCTCTATTTTATCTCTCTCTCTCTCTCTGTCTTTATTTTCCCTTACCCCCCTTTTATCTCTCTCTCTCTCTGTATATATGCATGTATGTATGTATATAAATGCATACACCTCCACCTACCTATCTTTATCTCCCCCCTCCCTCCCTCTCTATATGTGTATGTATCTATATATAAGTATGCGTGTACACACACACACACACACACACTACCCTATCATCTATCTATCTAATCATTTTCTTGTAGATGAACCACCTCAAAAACTTGTTTACATTGACGCTCCTATTAGTCATTTCATTCGTTTGTTCATTCATTTGTTGTCTAGTTGTTAAGCCATGTCTAAGTCTTGTCCCAAAGTTGCATAAATTGCCTTTTGGAAAAGCACCTTTGGAACAACCACGGCCTGGATGACTGAGAATCTCCACAGAAGCGTGTTCAAGTCTTCGCCATCCCATGGACCACAGCACACCAGGCCCTCCTGGCGTCTACTTTCTCATGGATTTCCCCCAAATTCATGTTGGTTGCATCAATAAAGACATTATCTAATCTTTTGGTCCTCTGCTGTCCCTTCCATCTTTCTCAGCATAAGGGTCCTTTCCGGTAATTATTTATTTATTTCCCGCCTTTATTATTTTCACAAATAACTCAAGATGGCGAACAAATCCAACATACCCTCCCACAACAACAACTCTGTGAGGTGTGTTGGGCTGAGAGAGAATGGCAGGCCCAAGGTCATATGGCTGGCTTTCATGGCTAAAGCAGGACTAGAACTCAGAGTTTCCTGGTGATTGGCCCAAAGTCACCCAGCTGGCTTTCACGGCTAAGGCAGGAGTTGAACTCAAAGTCTCGTCCTTTCACATTACATATGACATGGGCACATACATTCTACTTTTTACAGAAAGACTTATAATATACATTTTTATTGCATTTTAAGGAAATCAACCTGCTGTAGCAGAGGCTTTGAAAGAAAGAAACGGAAAACGTGGACTGTAGGTTCACGTGAGGTGACCTGGAAAAATATTATCTGTTTCTCTAGGGGTTAATAATTAAGCAATTCCAGAGACACTGAGTACTTTCTCACCTCCCTTCCATGCTAAGGGTTCTGTTTTGGGAAGAAACAAACAGTAATTCCAGAATATTCTCAACTATGCAAGTTTTTATTACATCTGTACAATGGTTAACTACTGGTGCAACTCCAAATCTTATTAACATATTCACTGACCGAGAGGAAAGAAAATGTTGGTATTCTGATATTTTTTTGTTTAATCTTTAGCTTTAAATTTCCATTACTGCTAGCAATTTGAGTACTTTTGAGACCTTCAGTGAGGGAGATGCAGGCAGGCAGAGAGAGAGAGAGAGAGATGGATAGATAGGGATGGATGGATGAATGGACAGACAGACAGAGATGGATAGATAGATGGATAAATGGATAGATAGGGATGGATGGATGGATGGATAGTTAGACATAGATGAATGGATAGATAGATAGGGATGGATGGATAGGTAAGTAGGTAGGTGGGTAATATTTTATTTCTATCCAGTTTTTCTGCCTGTGGGTAAGTCAGTAATGCCAACCATTTAATATAATACGCAAGCCCCTAAAATACCAATACCAATAGCTCTTAGATTTATATAATGCTTCATAATGCGGATGGGCCTCAAAAAATCTAGCTCCTCATTTTACCGAGTCAACTTCGAGCCAGTCAGGATTGAACCCCTGGCAGCGGGCAGAGTTACTTTGCAACACTGCCTTCTAACCACTGTGCCACCGCAGCTCTTAAAATCCCAATGAGCTCATGAAAATGTGATTTGTTTTATTTAATTCTATCCCTCTGGTATTATTTTTACAAATAACTCCAGGCGGCGAGCATATCCAACACACTTTTTCATCTTCCTATTTTCCCCACAAACACAATCCATCTCACTGTTAAGTGCATGAGTAATTTTATATCTTTTTAAATACCCTGACAACTTACTAACTACATCATGACCTCACTGACATTAGATAAATGTTGTACATATGCAGGTCAACATTATCATATTGGATCTGCCATTATCTCTCTCTTTCTCTCTCTTTCTTTCTCTCTCTCTCTCTCTCTTTCTCTCTCGTGGTAACTCATTATTTGTTTACTCAAAATGACCAGATACATCAGCCAAAATTAAGGCTGATAAATGTAAATAATCATCTCGATCTTTCTCTGAATCCCTTGTTTGAAATATTTTGATTTATTATTATTTTCTTGCCCTGCTAGGTGAATTTGAGGGAAGGAAGAGAGGGTTAATGGAAGAGATGGCTATAAAAACAAACTAGGTTATATAAAAAAAAACCCGGCTAATTCCTCAGTCAAAACAGCTGTAGCTATTTTTGTTTGGTTTGCTTTTAAAAAGGCAACTTTTACGCAGTTATTTAAAAAAAAGAGAAAAGCATAGAAACAGAAAAGGAAGAAAAAAATTGAGCGATGTTTTGCGACGGGCAGCTAAACAAATCAATTCAACCAACAACTGAATTGAACTATCCATTTTAGGAATCACAGAATTGGAAACGCTGGAAGGGTTTAATTTATCTGTCAAATTTATTGGCCGCCCATCTTACACCTGAGATCAAGAACGTAAGCTAAAAACCATATAAAAACCTGATTTTGTGCAAAGTTTTTGCTTTTCCGTTTTTAAATGGGAATTTGGATCCCAACCTGTATGTAACCCTCCCTCCGCCCCAAAGAATAAATCCCCAAATCCCCCCCCTTTTAAAAGGAAAGGTATGGTTCAGGTAGCTGGCTAGAAAGCTTTTTCAGCAATCTGGGATGAACACTTCAGAAACACACACATACACACACACACACACACACACAGAGTCACGCACCCTTTGAAGTATGAAACGCTGCATTTGCAGAAACAATTCTTTGAGTGGAATTCCCTATTAAGAAGCTTTATCTGGCCAGATAAGCAGCTGGCTTCCATGTTGTTAATTGCCGTCTGCTGTGATTTTAACACAACTGCAGCAACCCTTGTGTCTGTCACCTTCTTATTCTAATCATCCTGAATCTCAGAAGAAGGGGAGGAGGGAAAAAAAAACCCTCATAAAATAATAAAAGAAAGAAAAGGAAGGAAGATACAGGAAGGGGAAGGGAAGGAAGATAAAAGAAGGGGGAAGGGAAGGAAGGGAAGGGAAAAGAAGGTAAAAGAAGGGAGAAAGAAGGGAAAGGGAAGGAAGATAAAAGAATGGAAAAAGAAGGGGGAAATAAAAGAAGAGGAAAAGAAAGGAAAGGAAAGGAAGGTAAAAGAAGGGGGAAGGGAAGGGCAGGGAAGGGAAGGAAGGGAAGGGAAGGGAAGGGAAAAGAAGATAAAAGAATGGAAAAAGAAGGGTGAGGAAAATAAAAGAAGAGGAAAGGAAATGAAAGGAAAGGAAGGTAAAAGAAGGGGAAAGGAAGGGAAGGGAAAAGAAGAAAATGAAAGGAAAGGGAGGTAAAAGAAGGGGGAGGGGAAGGGATGGGAAGTAAAGGGAAAGAAGATAAAAAAGGGGGAAAGGAAGGGAAAGGAAGATAAGACAAGGAAAGAAATGGCAGGGAAAGGAGGATAAAAGAAGAGGAAGGAAAAAGAAAGGAAGATAAAAGAAGAGGAAAAGGAAGGGAAGGGAAGGAAATCACTCACTTACATTTTGCCTAGATTAATTATTGTACAACTAGTCCTCAGCTTACGCAACAATTGAGATTGGAAATTTTGATCAAAAGTCATTGCGGTCACAAGTCCAGATTTTGCTACTGTTTTTATGGCAGCTGATAAGCGAATTACTGCAGCTGTGCAAAGCAAATGACTCGGTCAATGAACACATGACACTCTCCCAAATGGGGGTTTGCTTGTTTTTGTTGGAAACTGAGAAAAACCACTGAAAACCAGGAAAAAAAAAAACCGTTGGAAATTGGGATTGTGTGACCATAAGACTTTTCAGTGAATACGAGCCAACTGCCTGGTGATCACATGACTGTGTGTGTGTATGTGTGTGTGTGTGTGTGTGTGTGCAACACTTTGCCATGGGTGAAAATGCTTTGCAAGCCTTAATTCCAAGGGTGATATACCGGTAAATTGCGGACCATCGTTAAACAAGCAGGTCATAAATTGAGGACTACCTGAACCGTTTTAAGGACTGTGTTGTCCATAATGCTATTATTTTGCCCCTTAAAATGTTAAAGTGTTTTCCTAAATAGATGATATGGTTATCTTTAAAAGTGTAGGATTCTGACCCACTTTTAGAATAGAATAGAAATAGAATAGAAATAGAATAGTACAGAATAGAACAGAACAGAATAGAATAGAAATAGAATAGGTAGAATAGAAATAGAATAGAATAGAAAGAATAGAATAGAATAGAATAGAATAGAATAGAATAGAATAGAATAGAATTCTTTATTGGCCAAGTGTGATTGGACACACAAGGAATTTGTCTTGGTGCAAATGCTTTCAGTGTACATAAAAGAAAAGATACATTTTTCAGGAGTCAAGAATCATCAGGTACAACACTTAGTGATAGTCATAGGGTACAATAAGCAATCAAATCATACTAGGAAACAGACAATATAAATTGTAAGGATACAAGCGACAAAGCTACACTCATACAATGTATGACTTATGCAAATCTATTCTAGCTGTCCCATACTTCCTTAACTATATTTTCAAACAAACAAACAGATAATTGTACATACTTGCGGTCTTTCCCCCCCCTTGAAAACGTTCACTTTTTCTCCTAGGAGCTTCTTCAGTTCCATTCCTCACCTTTCAGTCCGAACTGAAAAAGCTTCTTGGATGAGAAGTGAAATGTTTTCAAGGGGAAACAAAAAACAAAAAAAAACCAAGACAGTTGACATTTGGAAAAACAATTTTGTGAATACTTTGGAGTTGTTACCTACATTCCTTCGACGGAAGAGAGATATTCGGCTATGAATCTAACTCCAGACTCACTCCTTTGTGTGAACGTAGCCCCAAATCGTATGTTTCAGAATTGCAAATACAACAGAACCGAATTGCAGAGTTGGTAGAGACCTTGGAGGTCTTCTAGTCCAACCCCCTGCTCAAGCAGGAGACCCCCCTTTACCAGTGGTCGCCAACCGGTGGGCTGGGGACCACTGGTGATCCACGAGAAAATTTTGGTGGTCTGCAGGGAAATGTCACCCCCAAAGAAATTAATCCAGGCTGCGCGGGAACACAAGGCTGTGCTGCCCATATGGCCCGTGGGAACACAAGGCTTGCGTTGTTTGCATTGTGAACAACACGAGGTAATGAGGGGAGGGGGGAAAAGGTGGAGGGAGAAGAACTTGCCCCACACGGCCCATGCACCTCACTGGGCTCCTTCTTTCCTCTTTTGCTTTTGGCTGCACACAAGGAAAGCAGCAAAAGTCTTTCTTTCTCTCCTCCAAACTCCGCCAGATAATGAGTTTTTGGGACCCTGCAAGGCCTCCTGCTCCAAGAGGCTGCGCCGGCAAAGACTCATTTCTGGCGGAGAGAAAGAAAGACTTTTGCTGCTTTCCTTGCATAAAGCCAAAAGTTTCTCTCTCCCCCTGAGAATGGAGCTGGAGACGGTATCCTGTGATCCCAAATAAAGAGAGTGATCGATTGGTGGGGAATTTTCCTGCAGACTTTTTGGGGGGATTTTCCCAGGGTCTCTGGTCCTCTGGATTTAAAATTATGAGTTTGGTGGTCCCTGAGGTCCAAAAGGTTGGCGACCCCTGGTCTACACCATTTCACGCCAAATGGTTGTCCAGTCTCTTCTTAAAAACCTCCAGGGATGAAACGCCCACAAATTCTGGAGGTAAGCTGTTCCACTGGTTAATTTTCCTCGCTGTTAGAAAGTTTCTCCTTAATTCCTGGATTTCTCTTGCTCCTTTCCCGGATAAGTTTCCATCCCTTGTTTCTTGTCTTGCCTTCTGGCGCTTTGGATTCCACCAACCATCTTCCATGGACAGTTTTCCAAGCGCAGGTCACTTCGTAGTGGTCCTTCTTTAGGGCCCAGCTGTTGAGTTTTATTTTTGTCAAGCCCTCCCCACCTTTTTCTCCCCAAAACTATCCCACAAACTTTCTTGGTGTGGGGCTGGCCAGCTCTCTTTCCATCTGCTTGCCTGCCTTCCCCACCTCCCACCCAGCCACCCACCCCCCATTTTGTCCGTCTGTATGAATGGCTTTTTCATCAACAACCAAGCTACGTCGGAGGCCCCCATCGCTCGAGAGAAAAGTCTGGGAAAGCAGAGAACAATGGAATCCCCCTGTCACTTCCCACAAAGGGCTCATCACCGCTGACATAACAAATCCATTTAAATGTGATGTGTCCCAAAGACAACACTTCAGTTCAGCTGTCTGGTTTTCCAGCAGCTGGGAGAAAAAAAATCGGACCTGAAGTATGATACGGCACAAGGGGCCTCCTTGGCTGAAATAGTAAAATAAAATAAAAAATATAAAAAATAAAAAAACAAAGTAAAGTAAAATAATAAAATGAATAAGATGTAAAGTTAACATAACATAAATAAAATAATAAAGTAAAATAATAATCAATAAAATAAGGTAACATCACGTAAAGTAATATAATTAAATAAAATATCAAGTAACATAATATAATTGAAATAAGGTAACACAACATAAATAAAATAATAAAGTAAAATAAATAATATAAAGTAACAATAAAATAAGGTAACATAATATAAATAAAATAAAATAATAAAGAGACATAATATAAATAAAAGAAAGTAACATAACATAAAGTAAAATAATAAAATAAAATAAAATAATAAAGTAACATAATATAAATAAAATAAGGTAACATAACATAAAGTAATATAAAATAAAAAGTAACATAATATAATTGAAATAAGGTAACATCATATAAATAAAATAATAAAGTAAAATAAATATAATGTAACAATAAAATAAGGTAACATAATAAACAAAATAAGGTAACCTAACATAAATAAAATAAAATAATAAAGTAAAATAAATAATACAAAGTAACATAACATAAATAACATAAAATAGTCAAATAATAAGGTAACAACATAAAAATGAAATAATAAAGTAAAATAATAAAGTAAAATAATAAAATAAAAAAGTAAATAAAGTAATAACAACGTAGCGTAATATAAGTAAAATAAAATACCTCAATTTACAATCACGATTGATCCCAAATTTTTTGTTGCTACTGTTGTTTCAGTGAGATTTGCCGTTTTACGACCATTCTTGCCACAGTTATTAAGTAAATCGCTGCAGTTGTTACGTTACTGGTAGTAACAGAGCTGTTAAGCAAATCTGGTTTCCCCATTGATTTTGTATGTCCGAAAATCACAAACAGGTGATCACATGACCCCAGGACACTGCAACTGTCATAAATGTGAGTCGGTTGCCAAGAATTTCCTTCACATGGCCATGAGGATGCTTACAACGCTCGTCAGTGTGAAAAACGGTTGCAAGTTTTTTTCAGTGCTGTTGTAATTTTGAACGGGCGCTAAACGTTGTAAGCCGAGGACTACCTGCAACATCAAATCAAATCCACCTCCCCCAAGGGACTCATCTTGCTTGCATAATGTCAGTTGGGGGACAACATCCCCACTTTTGCAAGTCTGCTGCTGGGATTAGAGGGTCCCATTTCCCCAGGCAGAAGAAGAATGGCAGTAAGTAGAAGATCTTCAGAACCTCCAAAGATTTAAGCCGCAGAAGGTCAATGTGTGGGTTGTCCTGTTATTTATTTATTTGGATCGGCATACAGTCAGCCAGATGGTCAGACTGAATTTGGCATTTTTGACCACCCTCCGAGTCCTTCTGAGGACCCAGAAGAGGCAGATGGGGGTATTTGATGGTGTTTACAGCTAACGTCACAGGATGTAAGCTGTTCCAAGTAAGGCTGCCTTTTGAAATTGACTGATGACATAATCGACCGTAAGAGGAGAATGAACTGTATTTGTACAAATTAAAGATTTTTTGTTGTTGTTCCGGTCTGGTAGGTTTCTATTACAACCGACTGGACTATACTGATAGTCCTCGACTTACAAACAGTTCATTTATTGACTGGTCATAGTTACAACAGCACTGAAAAAAAGTGACTTATGACTGTTTGGAACAGTTGTGGAAAGTTGTTGCTTTTCCATCACTGGAGGCTTTTAAGAAGAGATTGGACAGACATTTGTTCAGAATGTTATTGAGTCTCCTGCTCAAGCAGGGGGTTGGACTAGAAGACCTCCAAGGCCCCTTCCAACTCTGTTGTCCTGTTTTTCACACTTACGACCTTGGTAGCATTCCCATGGTCATGTGATCAAAATGTGGATGCTTGGCAACTGATTCATACTTATGACCATTTGTTGTGGTTCGCCGGCAGCAGGTGCGGACGGCTGAGGTCTCAGAGAGCTAAGATTCAGGTGAGGGGCCTGTGTGTGATGCGGGGATGGGGCCAGGACCATCAGGGAGTGGAATGCTGCCTTCGGAGATTGTGGAGGCTGGCAGCAGTGATGAAGAGGTCCCTGAGGAGCCTGTGCTCAGTGCGCATGCATGCAGGGCTGCTCGAAGGAAAGAGCAGCTGCAGCAGCATGGGCGATTCAGGAGTAAGGCGGCAAGGTGATGGCCCCTCCCTCAAGAGGTAAAAGCCAGCTGAGAAACTGGAGTTCTTTGCAGGAAGCAAAGAAGTTTTTGGACTCAAGCCTTGTGGATGTTCGGAATAACTTGGTTGGTGTTTGGAGACTCTTTGTGTTTGAAATACTTCCTGGCAACTTTATCTAGTGTTCTTGGCAGCCTTGCACAACCTCGGCAAGGCTCGTTCTTATAAGAGACAATTAGTTTGAAACAGCCTTTTAACCGTGAAGGAACAAAATTCGTAAAGAATCATGAAAACGGTTTTGCTGTTACCTCTGTTTCCTGTTTGTTTCCTTGGAACAAGGTTTAGGTCAGAACACCATTGCAACAACAAGCAAAGCCAATGGGGAAGCCAGACTCACTTAACAACCAGGTTGCTAACTTATCAACGGCAGTGATTCACTTAACAACTCCGGCAAGAAAGCTCGTAAACTGGGGCAAAACTCACTTAACAAATTTCTCGGCTTAACAATGTGAATAATGTAGTAATAATGTAGTAAGGCCACACCTAGAGTACTGCATCTAGTTTTGTTCACCACACTATAAAAAAGATGTTGAGACTCTAGAAAAAGTACAGAGAAGAGCAACTAGGATGATGATGGGACTGGAGACTAAAACATATGAAGAACGGTTACAGGAACTGGGCTTGGCTAGTCCAGTGAAGAGAAGGACCAGGGGAGACACAATAGCAGTGCTTCCAATATTTGAGGGGCTGCCACAGAGAGGAGGAAGGGGTCAACCTGTTTTCTAAAGCCCCTGAAGGCCAGACAAGGAATAATGGATTGAAACTGAACAAGGAGAGATTCAACCTGGAAATAAGGAGAAATTTTTCTGAGAGTGAGAACAATCAACCCATGGAAGAGAAGTTGCCTTCGGAAGTTATGGGAGCTTCATCACTGGAGACTTTCAAGAAGAGACTGGACTGCCATTTGTCAGAAAAGGTGTAGGGTCTCCCGCTTGGGCAGGGGGTTGGACTAGATGACCTACAAAGGTCCCTTCCAACTCTGATTATGTTATCTATTAAATTTCGGGCTCAATTGTGCGCCTGTACATTATTTTGAAATTCTAAACAGAGCTTTATTTTCTGATTTCTAGAAATGTTCCAGAACAGAAGTAACCATTCATTCATCATTCCATTCCATTCCATTCCATTCCATTCATTTATTTCCTGGCCAGGTGGAAAAACTTAATTATACTCGATAAAATTAACCTGCAGCCAAATCATCTTTTTTTTAAAAAAAAACTGCTGTATTAATTTATTTTTTTCTCTCTTCATTTTGCTTTGCCAGTGTTTTACCTCCTGAACGATTTTGGCATTAAGACGCAGGTTTGAGTGTTTTTTTTTAAAAAAACGCAAAAGGTAAATAAGGAAAGCAAATAAACCTCTCCTTGCAAAGTTGTAAGACACCATTTGATGTTCATTAATATAAATGTGTTGAAAATGGCACCTTTGTAGGTTCCAGAGAAGTGGAGCGAAGATTTCTTTGCCTTCTCAAATACGTGCCAGAGTCTTTGATTTTTCTTTGGTGTTTGCCCACTTCCAAGTTGTTTGTTTGCTTTTGTTTGCTTAAACATTGCTTCAATAGGCTCAAAATCCAGATGGATCTTGACAGACTTTGAACACTGGGCCCTATCTAACAAAATGAAATTCAGTGTAGAGGAAAAAGTAAAGTTTTACACTTAGGCAAGGAAAACCAAAAGGACGCATATAGACTGGGTGAAACCAGGCTCAATAGCAGGAACTGTGAGAGGAATCTTGGAGTCTTAGTGGACAACCGGCTAAATAGGACCCAGCAGTGTGCAGCAGCAGCCAAAAAAGCTAATGCAGTCCTAAGTTGCATTAACAGAGGGATACAATCGAGATGAAGGGAGGCACTAATACCACTCTACAAAGCCTTAGTAAGACCACACTAGAATACTGCATAAAGTTTTGGTCACCACACTATAAAAAAGATGTCGAGACTCTAGAAAGAGGGCAGAGAACAGCAACTAGGATGATGAGGGGACTGGAGGCTAAAACATATGAAGAACGGTTACAGGAACTGGGCATAGCTAGTCTAGTGAAGAGAAGGACCAGGGGAGACAGGATAGCAGTCTTCCAATATTTGAGGGACTGCTACAGAGAAGAGGAAGGGGTCAAGCTGTTCTCCAAGGCACCTGTAGGCCAGACAAGGAATAATGGATGGAAACTGAACAAGGAGAGATTCAACCTAGAAATAAGGATAAATTTTCTGACAGTGAGAACCATCAACCCATGGAACAGAAGTTGCCCTCGGAAGTTGTGGGAGCTTTACCACCTGAGACTTTAAAGAAGAGATTGGATTGCCATCTGTCAGCAATGGTGTAGGGTCTCCTGCTTGGGTGGGGGGTTGGAGTAGATGACCTCCAAGGTCCCTTCCAACTCTAGGTGATCTGAATCTGGAACTATGGACGTGAGTTTTCAGGAGACAGAAGGCTTTCGATTTTCAAGGGTCTTGAACAGGTTGCACAAACAGGCAGCTGGTTTTTAGGAGGCTGGGGCCACCAAAGGAACATGAGGGATGCCAGAAGATGGAATCCAAACGAGGAATTGAAGCCAACGTCAACAACTAGGTGAAAAATCTACATTGACTGTTGTCAGACACAACCCAAAGCTGACTCACAAGTTGCAAGTGTACAGGTAGCCTTCGGCATGCAACAATTCCTTTAGTGACCATCCAAAGTTACACAGCACCAAAACAGTTATCTATGAGAGTTTTTCCATACTTACGACCATTGCAACATCCCCATGGTTACGTGATCAAAATTCCTAAAGCAGTGGTGGCTAACCTTTCTTGGCTCCCGTGCCGATAATTGTGCGCGCCCGGAAGGCAATGCGTGTTGGCCCTCCCCACATCTCCTGCGCATGCAGGTGCACCCCCCCTCGTGCGCCATGCGTCTGTGCATGTGCACGCGTCTCCCATGCACCCCCCTCCTCCTGTGCGTGCATGCCAGATACCCAACAATCAGCTGTCAGGCGGCATGCGCGGCGCATGCGCATTGAGGCTCTTCTAAGTGACCTCTTGCATGCTGGGGGAAAGGGCTCCGCGTGCCACTTCTGGCACTCATGCCATAGGTTCGCCAACATGGTCCTAGAGGCTTGGCAACTGGCTCGTATTTATGACGGTTGCAGTGTCCAGAGGTCAAACGACCTGAGAAGCAAAGTCAACCAGGAAGTCAGATTCACTCAACCACTTACAGGGACTAGAGGAGACAGGATAGCGCCGTGCGTTCCAATATTTGAGGGGCTCCTACAAAGATGAATGGGGGTGGTGGTGTTTGAATAAAAACTATTTTTCCAAAGCATCGAAAAGGCAAGATGAGAAACAACAGATGGAAACTAGCCAAGGAGAGGAGCAACATGGAATTAAGGAGAAATTTCCTAACAGTGAGGACAATGAACCAGGGGAACTGCTTGCTACCACGAGAAATCTTGGGTGCTCCATCACTGGAGGTTTTTAAGAAGAGACTTGTCACTTGTCTGAAATGGTATAGGTTCTCCTGCTCGAACAAGGGGTTGGACTAGAAGACCTCCAAGGTCCCTTTCAGCTCGCTCATTCATTCATTCATTCATTCATTCATTCATTCAGTTAATCAAGGAGAGAAGCAACCAGGAATTAAGGAGCAACTTACTGACAGTGAGGACAATTAACCAGTGGAACAGCTTGACTTCAGAAGTCGTGGGTGCTCCTCACTGGAGGCTTTCAAAAAGATGCCGGACAACCATTTGTCTGAAATAGCGTCGGGTCTTTTTCTTCAGCAGAAGACCTCCCAATGCCTCTTCCAATTCAATGTTCTACAGCAGTGGTCCCCAACCTTTTTTGTGCTGCGGCCCGGTACCAGCATCACAAAATCATCCGTGGCCCGGTACCAGCATCAGCATGCATGGCAAGGCGAGCCGAGCAACCGGCCGGCCAGCCGTCCCCCGCTTCTCCCCGCCACCTTCAACTCCTCCTTTGTACCTGTGTCGATGGGCTTCGCGACGGCTTCGGGACGGTCGCTCGGCTCGACTTGCCATGCGTGCTGAAAGAATCCTCGCGCCTTAGTTTTGTTCGAAGCCACCCCCCCCCCGATGAAACTAAGGCGCGAGGATTCTTTCAGCACCCAAACGCCGCTTTCTACCTGGAAAAGCTCACCGGAAGCACTTTTTCATCAAAACAAGATGGTGGCGCCCAACAAACCGGCGGCCTGGTAGAAATTGTTCCACGGACCTGTACCGGTCCCCGGACCGGTGGTTGGGGACCCCTGTTCTACAGCAGGGGCCTTCAAACTTGACAGCTTTAAGCCTTGTGGATTTCAACTCCCACAATTCCTCCTCTAGTCATGTTCGCTCAGGAATTCTGGGAGTCGGAAGTCCACAAGACTTAAAACTTGCCAAGTAGGAAGACCCTTGTTCTATACAAGGATACAAAATCCATCATTTGGCATTTCAATGTTTGTTTGTTTGCTGGTTTTAGTAACCCGATCAAACCTTAAAAAAAAAAAATCACAAAAGTTGGAAGGAGAGCTTCATGGGTGCTTCGACTTCTAAGCTAACTCGCTGGAGTATCTCTTTTAAAATGAGATGGGTTTTTTTTTTTTTTTTGAACTCAGTACACCAGCCTGCCCTTCCATATAAATCCCTGCTCTGTTGCCTCTTTGCTAAAATAAACACCGCGGGGCTTGCATACACCATAAAGCTGCTGGGCTAAGTGAAGGAAACACACACAGCAAATCTTGTTTTTTTGCTGGTGCGAAAGGGCAGAGGCAAATGTTGCCAACACAGACAATGTGGCTCAACCTGTGTAAATATTTAAACAACGTGTATATAAAACAGAAGCCCTGGAAAGGAAGCTTTTGTGCAGAAGAAAAGGGGGATCTGAGTTAATCTTTCATAAACCTGGCCGTTGGTTGCCTCTTTACCAACACACTCCGCAGACGTCCGCCTAATTCCCAGTTAAGTGTTCTCGCTCAGAGAAAACCTTCTGACAACAGAATTAAAGCGAGTTCGGGAAAGGCTGGGGTTTCCCAACGTGGAACAAACGGATCGAGAAGTTTTACAGCCATCGTATGATTTCAATGCTGGATTTCAAGAGTGCAGAGAAGAGCAACACCAATGATTAAGGGGTCTGGAGGCTAAAACATATGAAGAACCGTTGCAAGAATTGGGGAAGTCTAACGAAAAGAAGGCGATGCAGCGCGGTGGCTCAGTGGCTAAGACGCTGAGCTTGTCGATCAGAAAGGTCTGTGGTTCGGCGGTTCGAATTCCTAGCGCCGCATAACAGAGTGAGCTCCGATTCCTTGTCCCAGCTTCTGCCAACCTAGCAGTTCGAAAGCATGCAAAAAAATGCAAGTAGAAAAATAGGGACCCCCTTTGGTGGGAAGGTAACAAGCGTTCCGTGCGCCTTTGGGCATTTAGTCATGCTGGCCAGATGACCACGGAGACGTCTTCGGACAGCGCTGGCTCTTCGGCTTTGTAATGGACATGAGCAGCACCTCCTAGTGTTGGAAACGACCAGCACGAATGTGCTAGGGGGACCTTTACCTTTACTTTAATGAAAAGAAAGGCTCCAACATCACCCGCAGATGGGGACTGCAGCCAAGAAATTAAAAGACGCTTGCTCCTGGGGAGGAAAGCTATGGCAAATGTAGACAGCATACTAAAAAGCAGAGACATCACCCTGCCAACAAAAGGGTGTATAGTCAAGCCAGTTGCAATGTATGGTTATGAAAGTTGGACCATAAGGAAGGCTGAGCGCCAAAGAATGGAGGCCTCTGAACTATGGTGCTGGAGAAGACTCCTGTGAGTCCTTTGGACTGCAAGATGATCCAACCAATCAGTCCTAGAGGAGATCAACCCCGAGTGCTCTTTAGAAGGCCAGATCCTGAAGATGAAACTCAAATACTTTGGCCACCTAATGAGAAGAAAGGACTCCCTGGAGAAGAGGGGACGGCAGAGAAGGAGGTGGCTGGATGGAGTCACTGGAGCAGCCGTCGTGAACTTAAATGGACTCCGGGGGATGGTAGAGGACAGGAAGGCCTGGAGGAACATTGTCCATGAGGTCATGATGGGTCGGACATGACTTCACGACTAACAACAATGAAGAGAAGGACTTGGGGTGGTATGATAGCAGTCTTCCAGTATCTGAGGGGCATACATCAAGAAGATGGGGTCAACCTAATCTCCAAAACACCTGAAGGCAGGACAAGAAGCAATGGATGGGAACTAACCAAGGAGAGAAGCAACCTAGAAATGCTAAGGAGAACTTTCCTATCAATGAACTAGTGGAACAGCTATTTTTCAGTAGTGGGTGCTCCAAAATTGGAAGCTTTTGAGAAGAGGCTAGACAACCACTTGTCTGGAATGGTACAAGTGTTTGAGCAAAATCTGAGAAGTCCTCCACTATCACCATCTGTTAGAAAGTAAAAACTATCTTCTCAAGGGTCCTGAAGGTGCTTTTTTCAAAAGGCAACCGGAGTTTCTGGTTTATCTTGTGAAGACATTTCTCTTCTCATCCAAGAAGCTTCTTCAGCTCTGTCCCGCATCATTCGAAGGGTGTTCATCCCAAAATGCATAGCTAAATGTCTATGGAGATTCTCAGTCATTCAGGTCATGGTTGTCCCAAAGGCGTGTTTTTTTTTTTTTTTCAAGAGGCAACTGGACTTTCTTGGTTTTTCTTTGAAGACTTTTCATGTCTCATCCAAGATGCTTCTTCAGCTCTTCTTCTCAAATAAAGTTTCTGCATATCCTCCCGTCATCTGTCTAGGACAGGAGTCCCAAACTTGACAACTTTATGACTTACGGATTTCAACTCCTAGAATTCTTCAGTCAGCATGGCTGGCTGAGGAATTCAGAGAGTTGAAGTCCACAAGTCTTAAAGTTGCTAGGTTTGGAGTCCCCTGACCTGGAATATTATTTTCAGGGGATGGGATGAGTTCTCTCTAAAGAGAAATCTTTGGAATCTGATTATTACAAAAAGACAGCAAGCTCTCTATTTTCGTACTCCAGAACAGGAGGTTGGTAACTGTTGCCTGGAAGCTCTTGAGATACCTTCAAACACACATGTTTATAATGGCCCCATCCCAAATGAATCCTTGCTTCGGCAAATACCAAAAAGGATGGCTCCCCAAAACTTTATATTCTTTTCTTCAGTTTTAAATCAATGGTTCCACATGCCCACTTCTTCCTAAATCGAATAATCTTGTAGGCTATATTATACTCAAGGACAGCTGAGGAGAACAAAAAGAAGGTTACTGTGCACACGCTGTGAAATAAAAGCCTAATAAAATTTGTAAAAACGGCGTGTCTTTTATTTTGGCACATAAAACACACAAGGCAGGGAAGCCTCTCTGGCGTTTCTGTATATCCCCTTCCTCAAAAAAAGGGGAAAAAATATCCCAGAGAGAGAGAGAGAGAGAAAGAGAGAGAGTTATTCCATCAGAAAGCTCACTGCAGAGAAAATGAGTCGGAGGCCATTTTATGAGCGTAGAAATGACTATTTTTACAGCGTCCTAAATAAAAGCTACTATCGGAGCCGGAGCTTGGTAATTGAAGATGCTCTTTCCCTCGCTGAGAAAACCTGAGATGTGGAAGAGGCGGAAATATTTTACGGAGTGAAAGGTCTTCCTTTCCCTTTGCGATACCTACCGCTTGCTAAAACTCCCTGCTCACCTAGGTTGGGAGCCCCAGCGGGAGACCATCGCAATACAAAGGCCTTCACTGTTGGAAGTCTTGAACCCATTAAAACTCTGAATCCGCCTTCTTGTTGGGTTTTTTTTTTTTGTCTTTATTTTATTTATTTATTTTTTAAAGAAGAGTTTCTCGTGTGTTTTCAGGAGCGAACGTGGTGCATGTCAGGCTCTAGGTATGGACAGGGATGTGAGGAGAGTATAATCAGAGAGGTCATCTTGTTTTCCAAAGTACCAGAAGGCAGGAGAAGAAAAAAAAATGGATGGAAACTAATCATGGAGAGGAGCAGATCAAAGATAATCAGAGTTGGAAGGGACCTTGTAGGTCATCTAGTCCAACCCCTCGCCCAAGCATGAGACCCTTCACCATTTCTGACAGATGGGAGTCCAATCTCTTCTTGAAAGTCTCAAGTGATGACGCTCCCACAACTTCCGAAGGCAACTTCTGTTCCATGGGTTGATGGTGCTCACTGTCAGAAAAATTTCTCCTTATTTCCAGGTTGAATCTCTCCTTGATCAATTTCCATCCATTGTTCCTTGTCTGGCCTTTGGGTGCTTTAGAAAATAGCTTGACCCCTTCCTCCTCTCTGTGGCAGCCCCTCAAATATTGGAAGACTGCTATCCTGTCTCCCCTGGTCCTTCTCTTCACTAGACTAGCCAGGCCCAGTTCCTGCAACCATCCACCCTATGTTTTAGCCTTCTAATCACCCTAGTTGCTCTTCTCTGCACTTTTTCTAGAATGTCAACATCTTTTTTTTTGATAGTGTGGTGACTATGCAAAGTAACTGGAAATTAAGTAGAAACTTCCTAATACTGTGTTTCCCCCCAAATAAGAACCTGTCTTATTTTTTTTTTTGCCACCCAAAAAGGCACCAGGTCTTATTTTCGGGGGACGTCATCCACTGATTAACCTCACTTGCGCGCGTCGCCCCTGCCTCCTTTTCGCTGTCAGAGGCCTTCAAGGAACTTCCGTGGATGGCAAGGCTTTCCTGAAGGCCTCTGCAACGCATAAGAGAGCTCCGGATTGATCACCCCTGTGTATTCCACCCTTGCATAATCAAAGCGATTATCAATGGGTTTGTTTTTATATACAGTTAGTCCTCGATTCACAATCACAACTGAGCCCCAAAATTCTGTTGTTAAGTGAATTTGGCCCCATTTTACGACCTTTTCTTGTCACAGTGGTTAAGCAAACCCTTGCGGTTGATAAACGAGCAACCTGGTTGTTAAGTGAATCCGGCTTCCCCATGGACTTTGCCTCTCAGAAGGTCACAAAAGGGGATCGTGTGATCTTGGGACGTAGCACAACGGCCATACATATGAATCAGTTGCCAAGCATCTGAATTTTGATCACATGATCTTGGGGGTGCTGGGAAGGTCGTAGCTGTGAAAAAACAATCAGAAGCAGGGGTGGGATTCAGCCGGTTCGGGCGAACCGGATGTTAAATTTACATCGGAAATTTCATGATGTTGACCTATGGCATGTGTACCACAGGTGGCACATAGAGCCATTTGTGCGGGGACATGAGCCCCAGGCAAATTTACCTTACTGCACATGCACGTGCCTCCCAGCTGATTTTCGGGCCTCTTTTGGCCTGCCAGAAGCTTGAGGGAAGCCTCTGCAGGCTTTGCAGGACAAAAAAATAGGCCTGTTTCATCACTTCCTATATTTCTGGAAATACCGTAAGTGACGAAACAGGCCCATTTTTCGGCCTGCAAAACCTGCAGAGGCTTCCTTCAAGCCTCTGGCAGGCTGAAAAAGGCCTCAAACGGGCCCAAAATCAGCTGAGAGGCACAGTGCTGATAAGAGAGCGGTGGTGGTGGGGGAATTACATGCATGCGCAGGGAGCATGGGGGCGCTACACGCATTGCCTTCTGGGTGCTGGCTTGCGAGCACGCACATGCAATTTTTGGCACAGAAGCCCAAAAGGGTTAGCCACCATTGCAGTAGTTGAACTGACTGGCTTTCCTCACCCACCCCACACCCCTCAGGTGTCTCCACATGGCCAGTTTTGGGTGGAGGTAAGTGCACGGTCCACGCAGAGGCTCTGGGAGGATGAAAAATAGCCCTCCCAGAAGTTCCAGAAGTCCGGAAATGGGCCTGTTTCTGGATTCCAGAAGGCCTCTGGAGCCTGGGGAGGCCATTTTCGCCCTCCCAGAGGCCTGAGGGAAGCCTCCGGACTCTGGGGAAAGTGAAAACGACCCTCCCAGAAGTTCCAGAAGTCCGGAAATGGGCCTGTTTCTGGATTCCAGAGGGCCTCTGGAGCCTGGGGAGGCCATTTTTCGCCTCCCAGAGGCCTGAGGGAAGCCTCCGGACTCTGGGGAAAGTGAAAAACGACCCTCCCAGAAGTTCCAGAAGTCCGGAAATGGGCCTGTTTCTGGATTCCAGAGGGCCTCTGGAGCCTGGGGGAGGCCATTTTCGCCCTCCCAGAGGCCTGAGGGAAGCCTCCGGACTCTGGGGAAAGTGAAAAACGACTCTCCCAGAAGTTCCAGTAAGCCACGCCCACCATGGCCACGCCCACCTAGCAACCAGGCAGAGAACCGGTTGTTGGGATTTTTGAATCCCACCCCCGGTCATTAGTCACCTTTTTTTTTCAGTGCCTTTGTAACTTTGAACGGTCACTAAACGAACCATTGTATGTTGAAGACTACTTGTAATGAAGCAAACAGCTGTTTTGCTTCCTTAGCCGAAAAAGAAAGAAAGAAAAGAAAAGAAAAGAAAAAAGATTCCATGTTTTTATTGTGTCGAGTCTTGTTGCAAGTCAAGTTGCTTTCTGCAAAATTAATTTGGTAATAGCTTGCTAAATGAGGTGCCCAGTAATAAGAATGGCAGAGCAAGATAATGCTCCAGTCCAGAGCTTTTTTGTTCCTGCTTCTTAATGTCTCTTTTTCAGGTGAATTCAGCATTTCCTTGGCATTTAAGATCTCAATTTTACAATCAAGTTCAGAAACTGCTCAAGCGAACCGAATGCAAATATAGCGCTGAAGGAAGACAACAGCTCTGCAGTTCTGCCCTGACGGAAAGTAAATGACGGGTAGAATAGAAAGCGGGCGGTGAGGTATTCAAAATGTTAAGTGTGTGCCCAAATTAGTGCCAGGAGTTGCAAAGATTTTAACTCATCTTTCCTAGCCTCGTGCAATGGCATGAAAGGGAATTCGCTTTTAACGCTTCTTTTAAAGAAAGAAGGGGGTTTCTGATGTAGGAAGGTGCCCCATCTGATGTAGGAGGTGCCCAAAGTCACCCAACAAGCGTCCATGCAGAACTAGAACTCACAGCCTCCATATGATTGGTGCGGTCACCCAGCTGACTTTCATACTTCAAGCAGGACTAGGACTCACAGTCTTCTGGTGATTGGCTGAAAATCACTCTGCTGAATTTCATGCGTAAGGCGGAACTAGAACTCACAGTCTCCCTGTGATTGAGCCAAAGTCAACCCAACCAACTTACATGCCTAAGGTGGGACTAGAACTCACAGCCTCCATACAATTGGTGCAGAGTCGCTCAACCGACTTTCATGCTTCAGGCAGGACTAGAACTCGTTGTCTTCTGGTGATTGGCCAAAAATCACCCTGCCTAAGGTGTAACTAGAACTCCCAGTTTCCTGTGACTGACCCAAAGTCAACCCAACCAACTTACATGCCTAAGGTGAGACTAGAACTCACAGCTTCCATATGATTGGTGCCAAATCACTTAACCAAGTTTCATCCTTCAAGAAAGACTAGAATTCCCAGTCTCTTGGTGATTGGCCAAAAATCCAGATTTTATGCCTAAGGCAGAACTAGAACTCCTAGTTTCCTATGATTGACCCAGTCATCCAACCAGTTTACATGTATGCCTAAGATGGAACTGGAACTCATGGTCTCCCGGTTTCTAAGCCAGCACCCTAACCACTGGACCAAACTGCCTTGAGCCCTTGAATTTAACAGACTTGGATACCCTGATTCTACAAAAAAACCCACCCTACTTGGAACAGCTTATATCCTCCGATGCAACCTTAACAGTTCCTGGGTCCTTGGTTAGGACTCGAGCTGTTGAGCTACCAACCAGCCCCAAAGACTGTGAATCTCACTAAAGATTTATTATTATTATTATTATTATTATTATTATTATTATTATTATTATTAAATGTTGAATAATATTAAATAATAATAATAATAGATTTATAATCAATAAATCCTCCTGCAAGAACATCACAGCCAAAATGATTTCTTATGGCTGCCAGAAAGCTACAAAGTCAACAGAAGTTGAGCTCCAACTGAAGGACACTTCACTTTTAATTGACTCATTTGCTGTTACGTTTAATAACAACTCTTAAGATTCTTGCGCGTAGTTATGTGGAGTGCCAGGTTTGGTGGAAGAGAGGGGTCTGTTTTCAGTAAATCCATAATGAAAAACTATACAAGTAGCCCTTGACTTAAAACCATTTACTTAAGCGACTGTTTGACTGAAATACATGGGTTAGGTTCGTTTTTCACACATATAACTGTTGCAGGACACAATTACAGTCACATGATCAAAATTCAAATACTTGGCAACTGGTATGTATTTATGACAGTTGCAGTGTCCCAGAAGTCATGTGATCACCGTTCGTGATCTTCCCAGCCAACGTCTGGAAAGGAATGTCAATGAGAGAAGTCAGATTCAATTAACACTTGTAGGGATTCACTTAACAACTAGGGCAAAAAGGTCAGAAATACATGAGAGGCAGTGACTTAACAACTGCCTTGTTTAACAACAAGAAATTATCATCCCGACTGTGGTTGTGTCAGCTTTGGAAGCCACATTTTACTTGGAAGCTTCAAGGCCGCCACATTTTGTGCCTGGGAATTTGGGAAGGGAGATTTCATAGAGAGGTGGAAGATTAGACTCAAATAACACTCTTTCTCAGAGAGTCAAGGACATGTTGCCCTGCACCTGGAGACAAATGTCTGGAGAAATGTCTTCAGTTAGGACACGGGTTTGATTGCCACATGATGAACTGTTGGGTGCAGGGGATGGATCTTTGAATTTCTATTGAGAAGGGAAAACACGGAACTCTCAGATGTGGGTTTTCCTAGATGTGCCAATATGACAACTCTAACAAAATGGAACTTTGAGAAAATGCTTGTCTCAGAGTTTATTGTTTTGGCGTTGGTTAGGTGCAACCCTGGTCATACTTCGAGGACTATACATGCACCATCCAGTGACACGAAGCATGGAGCCTTAAGTCAGGACCACACGGGGGAGGACTGATCCCGGAAGCGAAAAGTCTTAAGGGAAGAAACTTTCCAAGAGTTTCTCTTTGTTTACAGTTGATCAAGTCTGAGATTCAAATAATTATACTTCAATCAGCAATTCACTCACTAAATTGTTTTCTTCCCAAAGATGGGTACTGTCTTTTCATGCCGTCCCCCACATGCATAATTTACAGTTTTGGGGAGGGAGAGTCTTTTAGCTCATGAAATCCACCAGCTTAAATTTGGTCTCTCTGTGTGTGTTTGTGTGCGCGCGCGTTTACTAGCAGGAGATAATCCTCCTCTATCGATAAAACCATTTAGAGATAAAGTAAGTATTCTAAAGTATATAAATGTCTCAAGTCTTTAGATCTAGGATTATCTTCAAGTTGAATATTCCATTAAGAAAATGGACTAGCTCTTACGCAAGGTATAAATTTCCCATTTGTTCAAAGCAGCTGCTTCTAAGCAAGACTTCCTTACAGAGAGAGAGAGAGAGAGAGAGAGAGAGAGAGAGAGAGAATCTAATATAAAGATGAATTTCAACTATTTTAAGTCCTGGGGGTGTGATTTCTCCCCACTCAAATTGTGGATGTGAGAATGAGATCCTGTCATATTTGAGGAGGTAGGGAAAAATACTTCTTTCAAACTTACAGATTGTTTTATGATCCAATGTTACTGGTACCCAATTTTTAATTTTATTGACTAGATCCCTTTGTCTCCTAGTGATTGGCCAAAGACACACATCTGGCTTTCATGCCTAAAAATAGGACTAGAATTCACCATCTCCTGGTGATTGGCCCAAAGTCACCCGGCCGCCTTTCATGCAAGAGATCTGGAGCTGTCAAACTCCAGAAAGACACTAGCTAAGTAGCTAAGAGACATATAAAGCCCTACCTTAGCTTCATCCAGCATTATTTAGTCCAGCTTTCTTTATTGGTAATAGTAAATGGAGGGGATGGAAGGAAAGAAAAGGGAAGGGAAGGAAAGAGATGGAGGGAGGGGAGGGAAAGAAAGGAAAGGAAGAAGGAAGAAAAGGGAAAGAAAGAAAAAGAGGAGGAAGGAAGGAAGGAAAGAAGGAAAAGGAAGGAAGGAAGGAAGGAAGGAAGGAAGGAAGGGAGGGAGGAGGAGGGAGGGAGGAAGGAAAAGATGGATGATGCAATGATGGCAGGGAGTAGAATTTAAGTACCTACTTTTCTCCCTGTCCATCAACAGCTCTATCAAAATAATGATAAAACACAACTTTTGGAAGGGAACTTGCCGATCGTAGAGTCCAATCCCTCCTCTACCACTATAGCATCCCAGACTGATGGCCTTCCAGACTTTATTCAAACATTCCAGAGAGAGAGAGAAAAAAACTCTCATTAGACACCTTCTGAAGTGGTCTATTCCATTGTTTAGAACCTCTTGTCAGATAGATAGATAGATAGATAGATAGATAGATAGATAGATAGATAGATAGATAGATAGATAGATAGATAGATAGATAGATAGGCAGGCAGGCAGGCAGGCAGGCAGGCAGGCAGGCAGGCAGGCAGGCAGGCAGGCAGGCAGGCAGGCAGGCAGGCAGGCAGGCAGACACACACACCTTAATTTAAACTCTCTGTTTCTGGTCTTGTCTTCTGGAAGAGTGTTAAGCAATTCTGCCCCTTTTCACAGGAGAGTCCTTCAGATACTGGAAATGTATCTCCCTACAGTTCTCCAGGCTAGACAAAACCAAAGCTTTCAACCATTCCTTGGAAAAAAAGTTCCCCTCCAGCTGCTTACCAACTTGGTTGAACCCCTATGGGCATGCTCCGGTTTCTTAAAATCCTTAAAATGTGGCAGAGTGTGTACAGCTTTACTACATGAGACAACCCAGGGGCAATAACAGCTAAAGAGGTAGTGGTTTTATCTACAAAAGAATATATACTATACATACGTGTACTACAAGCAGAGGTCAAACAAGCAGCAATTATAGCGGGGGAGGAGGAGGGGAGAGAGAGAGAGAGAGAGAGAGAGAGAGAGAGAGAGAGAGAGAGAGAGAGAGAGAGAAAGCTCTTGCAAAAAGGGATCACATGACCCCAGGGGACTGCCATGGTTGTAAATATGAGTCAGTTGCCAAACGTCTGAATTTTACCAGGGATGCTACAATGGTTGTAAGTGTGAAACATGATCATGAGTCACTTTTTTCAGTGCTGTTGTAACTTCGAATGGTTTTAAACAAACTAAACGAACTGTTGTAAAAGTTGAGGCTTACCTGTACTTACAAAAGAAGGATCATCCCAAAGCTGTTAAATCTGACATCTAAAATGATATAACGTGGCTCTTTCCATCAGGGACAACTGACTAATTAATTAATTAAACACCATCCCATTTTTTTCAAGGCCTAGCAACCACATAGATAAATGTTCTCCAGGGCAATTTAACCTGTAACTTGGTTCTAATCTGAAAAACCATTTATCTAAAATGGGTATTTGATGGTGTTTACAGCTAACATCCCAGGATGTAAGCTGTTCCAAGTAAGGCTGCCTTTTGAAATTGACTGGTGGTGTAATTCACTATAAGCAGAGAATGACCTGTATTTGTACAAATTAAAGATTTCCTTGTTGTTGTTCCAGTCTTGTAGGGTTTCTATTACAACCGACTGGACTATACTGGTAGTCCTCAACTTACAAACAGTTCATTTACCGACTGTACATAGTTGCAACGGCACTGAAAAAAAGTAACTTATGACCATTTGGAACAGCTTCGCACCAGTTGTGGATAGTTGTGGGTGCTCCATCATCGGAGGCTTTTAAGAGATTGGACAACCATTTGTTCAGAATGGTATATAGGGTCTCCTGCTCGGGCAGGGGGTTGGACTAGAAGACCTCCAAGGTCCCTTCCAGCTCGGTTGTTCTACGTTCTCCAGGTGGTGGGTACATCCATCTCCGCTGTAACTATCCACCTTACTGTTGGATGTCTTCTTCTCTTTCCTTCTACCTTCCAGCGATTTCCACAGAATAAAGTCTTCGCAAAATGTTTCTCAGAAGTTAGCCCAACTTGCCAAAAGTTCCAAACTGTCCCAGTTTCAGGAGGCAACTGGACTTTCTTGGGTTTTTTGGGGATGATGTTTCGCTTCCGATCCAAGAAGCTTCTTCAGCTCTGACTGGATGGTGGGAAATGGAAGGATTTATATTTCTTGCAGACAGCTGGTCATTTGCATCCTTTCAGAGGGTCCTTGAGGCCACTTGGAAGTCCAGTTGCCTCCTGAAAAAGCACCTTTGGGACAACCATGACCTGG
Source organism: Pseudonaja textilis (assembly GCF_049901715.1). Classification (NCBI taxonomy): domain Eukaryota; kingdom Metazoa; phylum Chordata; class Lepidosauria; order Squamata; family Elapidae; genus Pseudonaja; species Pseudonaja textilis. The sequence continues at coordinate 249,431,915 of NC_141991.1, forward strand.
ATGATGGAGAATCTCTATAGGCTTAAAAGTTCCAAAACTTCCTTCTATTCCTACCAGTTTTCAAGTTCAGACGGTCAGAGGTGAGAAGAAAGAGAGAAAAGAAGGGAAAATAAATGAACATTCAATATGAACCTCAAGCTGGACTTCCCAAAACAACCTCTCTGTACCTAACACACACACACACACACACACACACACACACACACACACACACACACACACACACAGAGGTTTTAAATCTGACAAAGATCTTCAATTGCTTTGGGGCCCCCATCTGACCTACTTAATGACACTGAATTACTGAAACCACCCATTTCCTCTTGTACAGGATATGCATTTCTAAAACAACATTACCTTTATATCTTTAAGGCTATCAAATATGTGTTTTTAGTTTCTGCTATGTAGGAGGATTAGCAGGAAGAAGCAAAGTGGGGCTTTCTGCACAACAAAAAAAAAAACACGTTGTTTCTAGTAACATCAGAACGAGCAAACCATCATCCAGGATCAGAAATGGTGTGTGTTCAATCACACTTGGCCAAAAAAGAATTCCATTTTTTTTAAAGGGCGTCCCTTTCACTCAATACTATTAAACAGCCTCTGTGTGATTTCTGCTTTTTAAGCAGAGGAGGAGGAGGAGGAAGAAGAGGAGGAAGAGGAGAAGGAGGAGGAAGAGGAGGAGGAAGACAAAGAGGAGGGGGAGAGGAGGGGGAAGAGGAAGGAGAAGGAGGAAGATGAAGAGGAAGAGGAAGAGAAGGAGGGGGAGAAGGAAAAGGAGGAGGAAGAAGAAGGAGAGGAGGAAGAGGAGGAGGAGAAGGAAAAGGAGAATACTACCAGCCTGGGGGAAAATTAGGAGGTGTCTTTGAAACTCACGCCCCAAGCTAGAGACCACACTGTGAAAACACCCAGCTGCAAGAAAAGAGACCAGATGACGCTTGAGAACGGAAATCCAGTGTTTTTTTCCTAAACTTGGTGTGGTTGAAAGCAGCCCACGACCAACCGAGGCAGCTGACGAAGAGCAGAAGACGTGAATTCAGAGGGAACATCTGGAGACCATGCGTTAGGGCATCCAGATGAGAGTTGGGCTCCTTGTCTTTAATCACGAGGATACCATTTCTTTTCAGAATTCTTTTTGGGGGTCTTTCCTGTTGTTCTCTCTCTCTCTAAACCTACACAATGTCCGCTAGCTCATTAGAAGTTCGAGAAGGGGTTTTGTCCACCCATGGGACAATCATCTCTAGAACTTCCAGAGGAGCTCCAGCTTAGCTTTTGCTGCCGTTAACTTTTTGTTCAACTTTGGGTATGCGTGCAAACCAAGTGGCTGGTCAAGCTTATTTTTGAGGCTGTTGGTTGTCTTATGTTGGAGAAATGACAACTGCAACGTGACCAGGAGCCTACCGCGATTGATTTTGTGATCACGTGACTATGAGGATGCAGCAACGGTCATTAAGTGTGAAATGTACCGTAATCATAACTCGCTGTTTTGCCGTGCTGTCGTAACTTTGAACGGTCACTAAATGAACTGATGTAAGTCAAGGACTACCAATAACAACAACAACAACACCCGCATAACACCCTGAACTTAACAGTTGTCGATAAGAAAGGCAAAAAAAGTCTGGATAGTGGATGTGGCAGTGCCTGGAGACAGCAGAAGAGAAGAGAAAGAACCAGAGAAGATCACAAAATACAAAGATCTACAAATAGAAAGAGAACCACAATGGCAAAGGCAAGCCAGGGTAGTACCAACAGTCATAGGCGCCTTGGGTGCAGTCCCCAACCACTTGAACACTGTAGGCATTGACAAATTTGCCATCAGTCAATTGCGGAAGGCAGCTTTCCTTGGAACAGTTTCCATCCTGCAGCGATATCTGTAGCACCATCAAACGATTTGCCTAACCCAGGTCGTGGTAAGAATTCGATAGGTAGACAAAAATGCCAAACCCAGTCTGAACATCTGGCTGACTGTGCAATTAATGATGATGATGATGATGATAATAATAATAATAATAATAATAATAATAATAATAATAATAATAATAATATATTAACAACTACTGGGAGCATCAGGTTGAAAAGGTTCTGGAGAATGAAAAAGTCAAAATCTTGTGGGACTTCAGAATTCAGATTGACAGGTATTTGGCCCACAACACACCTGACATAACAATAGTTTAAAAGAAAAAGGATTGGTTCACTGACATTGCAATCCTTGGGGATGCACGAATTGAAGATTCGCAGCAAGAAAAAACCCACAAAGTATCGGGTCTTACAAATTAAAGTTGAGCGACTTTGGAAAAAGAAATCGTGTGTTATCCCAATTGTAATTGGAGCCCATGGAGCAATACCTAAAGGGCTGCCTCGCTATTTGGAAATTCTGAATTTATCAGACTTGGATACCCTGATTCTACAAAAAAAACACCCTAGTTGGAACAGCTTATATCCTCCAACGCTACCTGAACAGTTCCTAGGTCCTTGGTTAGGACTCCAACTGTTGAGCTATCAACCAGCCCGAAAGGCTGTGAATCTCACTAAAGATTTAACAACAACAACAACAACAACAAGTGTCTGAATTGCCATCCCATGGCATGGGGTGACCGTTGTAACTTTGAGGACAGGGCCATAAGTCCCTTTCTCCGGGGCTGTCGTAACTTCAAACTGTCCAATTTTAAATGAAGTTGTAAGTGGAGGACTCTTCGTAGGGCAGTTGTCAGGCCCGTTAAAACACCAGATGCAACACACAACCGCTACCTATTTCCGTCCCTGATTCTTTATCTAAGGTTGTGGCTTAAGCATCTAATCCTGTTTAAAAGTTCAGTCATGCACACCTACTTGAAGTGGAAAACAAAAAAAGGAAAACAGAAGCAAAGAGAAAAGGAAGTTGACGCCAAAGATGAGATAATAATTTTAATTCCCTGCACTTCAGCTGAACTGAGTGGGTTCGAGTGGGGTACCAGAAGGTTCCATATTAGCCCCGGTCCTCTTCAATATCTTCATTAACGACTTAGATGAGGGAATAGAAGGGGAACATACCAAATTTGAAGATGATACTAAGCTGGAAGGAATAGCTAACACCCAAGAAGACAGGCTCAAGATCCAGAGGGATCTTGACAGACTAGAACCCTGGGCCATATCTAACAAAATGAAATTCAATGTAGAGAAAAGTAAAGTCTTACACTTAGGCAAGGAAAACCAAAAGGACGCATATAGACTGGGTGAAACCAGACTCAATAGCAGTAACTGTGAGAGGGATCTTGGAGTCTTAGTGGACAACCAATATGAGCCAGCAGTGTGCAGCAGCAGCCAATAAAGTTAATGCAACCCTAAGTTGCATTAACAGAGGGATACAATCGAGATCAAGGGAGATACTAATACCACTCTACAAAGCCTTAGTAAGACCACGCCTAGAGAAGGAAGGAAGGAAGGAAGGAAGGAAGGAAGGAAGGAAGGGAGGGAGGGAGGGAGGGAGGGAAGGAAGGAAGGAAACCCAAGCCAATAAAATTGGCAGGTAGAGTCTGAGTCCTACTCAGAAGATGTATTTATATCTTCTATAATGTAAAAAAAATGCAAAAGAAAGGAAGAAAAAGAAAGAAAGAAAGAAAGAAAGAAAGAAAGAAAGAAAGAAAGAAAGAAAGAAAGAAAGAAGGATGGATGGAAGGAAGGAAGGAAGGAAGGAAAAAGATGGAAAAAAGAAAGAGAGGAGGGAGGGAAAGAAAAAGAAAGACAAAAGGGAGGAAGAAAAGGAAGGAAGATGGAAAGGAGGGAGGGAGAGAAAAAAGAAAGGAAGAAAGATGGAAGAAAGGAAAGAAAGGTGAAAGGGAGAATGGGAAAGAAAAAGGGAGGAAGAAGCAGAAGAAAGAAAGGAAGACAAAGGAAGACAAAGGAAAGAGAGAGAAAAGAGAAGGAATGAGCAGAAGAAAGAAAAAAAGAAAGAGAAAGAAAGAAAGGAAGGAAGGAAGGAAGGAAGGAAGGAAGGAAGGAAGGAAGGAAAGACAAAGGAAGAAAGGAAGACAAAGGAAGAAAGGAAGGAAAGAAAGATGGAAGGAAGAGAAAGAAAGAAAGGAAGGTAGGGAGAGGAAAAGAAAAAGAGAAAGACAGAAAGAAGGGGGAGAGAGAGAGAGAGAAGAAAGATAGAAAGAAAAAAAAGAAAGAAAAGATAGAAAGATAGGACATTCTCCGCAGAGTTGCAAAGGGGGCCATGCGTGTGCTGAAAATCTCCTTTTTTGACTTCACCCAGTGAAGCCCCCCCAACTAACCAAACCCACCCTTCTTTGCAGCTTGGGAGACCAATTGAAGCTTGACGGAAACCAACTGTCTGGGTTTTTCAGCACCTACATGAAAAGGCTAAGTGGTTTGGGCGATGGATGCCGGGGGGTTGTGAAACCACGGAGTCTCCTTTCACCAACAGCCCAGGAAACCGATTCCGTTACGGGGGTCTGTTTTATATCAGAAGGGCACACAGAGAGTCCCCGGGAACCTGGAGAAGAGGCTTCCTGTGGTTAAAAGAGGAAGCAGCTACTCAGAGATTCAACAACAGAACGAACATAAACAAAACAAGGGTACGAATGAATTGCAGCTTTAAAAAAAGGGCATTGTATTCTCCAAATTTCAGAAGACACCTCCGGCTGGTGGGGACACACAACAACAACCATATAAATTCCAAGGGAGGGAAAAAACCAAGTTTGTTTGAACTAACAAAACAGCTTGAAACAATCTACACAAACTAGCTCTGTATCCGTGCGAAACTATGTCATCAGGCTTAGTTTTGGGGGAAGAAAATAAGAGGGGGTGGGAGAATTCTGCCTCTGCCTACCAGCATCCATCGGTATTCATCTGGCTAGCATCCTGTCAGTGTGTGAGAGAGTTGAGGGCTGTTTGGAAAGTGAAACAGGATTTGCTGTGTGAGCAAGGAGACAGCAAGGAACCTGGGCGTGGCTTAGCTCAACTGTTCTGTACTAAACCTGGTTGCTGCTGTGAAACCGAAACTCCTCTCCTCTGCTTGTGTTTTGCATTTGGAAGAGATTTCTTTCCAGGTGGGGAGGGGGAGTAGAACTCCTTAGCATCAGAGCGTGTTAATAATAATAATATAGGAAATATTAAATGCTGTGATGGTCATTTCGAAAAATCCTTTCTTAGTGAGCACCTAGGAACTTTAACTATAAGAGGAACTATAGGTGCCAAATTTCAAGTTTGTAGGCTTTACGGTTCTGGAGATTTTGTGATGATGCGTGAGTGGCGTTTCACTTTTATATATGTAGATTTTGAAGCAAAGGTAGTTGGCTTCAGCAAACAGTTGCAAAAATAGAGTAATGTAAAGTAAAACAGGAGCAGGGAAGGAGATAGGTGGTATAGAAGGGGGAGGATAGAATACAGGTAGTCTTTGACTTACGAGCACAAGTGAGCCCAACATTTTTCCCGTTGCTCAGCAAGACATTTGTTAAGTGAGTTTTACCCCATTTTACGACCTTTCTCGCCACTGTTGTTAAGCGAATCGCTGCAGTGGTTCAGTTAGGGACAGGGTTGTTAAGTGAATTGGGCTTCCCCTGTTGAGTTTGCTTGTCAGAAGGTTACAAAAGGAGACCGACATGACCCCAGGACATTGCAATCGTCATAACTGTGAATCAGCTGGGAGGCATCTGAATTTTGATCACGTCAGCATGGGTATGTGTGTGTGTGCAAAAGTTGTAAGTGTGACAAATGGTCGTTAAGTCACTTTTCTCGGTGCTGTGGTAACTTTGAACGGTCCCTAAACAAACTGTTGTAAGTCGAGGACTACCTGTATGCAGGATAGAAGGAAATAAGAGAGATAAAATCTTTCCTAATTTCGTTCTTTCCCCCCCCCACCTTCCTTCGTCGATTCAGTGCCTATTTAAGGCGCACAGGAGTACAGGTAGTCAGTCCTCGCTTAATGACTCCTCCTTTAGCTCATTTCTGAAACAGGCTTGCAACTCAAACTTTCTGAACACTAAAACAGCGGTCGCCAACCAGTGGTCCACGAGAAAATTTTGGTGGTCTGCAGAGAAATGTCCCCACCCACCCAAAAAAACCCCCAATTAATCCAGGCTGCCCAGGAACACAAGGCCACATGGTCCTCCCACCCACTGGCCCCCATCCTTTGGCCTAGCGCAAACCTTGCCTTAAGTAGAGCCACGTGATCTGGAACTGGAAGGTAAGACCAACGGCGGAGGAGGGAAATCCGCCCTGCCTTGTTGATATTGGTGGGAAAGTCGGTCCCAAATTCCAGAGCTGCAATAGTCGCAGGACTGGCCCTTTGGTCATCCCAGAGCTGCTCTGGGTTTAGCTTCATACAGATAATCAGAGTTGGAAGGTACCTTGTAGGTCATCTAGTCCAACCCCCCGCCCAAGCAGGAGACCCTACACCATTTCTGACAAATCTCTTCTTGAAGGTCTCAAGTGATGAAGCTCCCACAACTTCCAAGGGCAACTTCTGTTCCATGGGTTGATTCTCACTGTCAGAAAGTTTCTCCTTTTTTCCAGGTTGAATCTCTCCTTGTTCAGTTTCCATCCATAATTCCTTGTCTGGCCTACAGGTGCTTTAGAAAATAGCTTGACCCTTTCCTCCCTGTGGCAGCCCCTCAAATATTGGAAGATGCTATCCTGTCTCTCCTGGTTCTTCTCTTCACTAGACTAGCCAAGCCCAGTTCCTACAACCATTTGTTGTATGTTTTAGCCTCCAGTCCCCTCATCATCCTGGTTGCTCTTTGCACTTTTTCCAGAGTCTCAACATCTTTTTTATAATGTGGTGACCAAAACTGGATGAAGTACTCTAGATGTGGTCTTACTAAGGCTTTATAGAGTGGTATTAGTACTTCCCTTGATCCTGACTGTATCCCTCTTTTAATACAACTGAGGGATACAATTGTATTAACTGTATTTGGTTGACCAAAAGACCAATCCTGTGACTATTATAGCTCTGGAATATGGGACCGACTTTCCCACCAACATCAGCAAGCCACCGTCAGTCAAAATTCATATTAGTTGTCCACAGGATTTAAAATTGTAAGTTTGGTGGTCCTTGAGGTCCAAAAGGTTGGCGACCCCTGCACTAAAACACTTGGTTAAATATACTAGGTTGAAATGCTGTCCAGCTAACCCAAAATATTTGCGTAAGTGTGACTCAAATGTACCGCTAAATGGATTGGATGAGAATCAGATATATTAGTTTGCAAGGTATCTTCTAGACCAGAGACCCTAGCCTACACAGAATAGAAATTAAGAGCATGAGAATATGAGAAGCTCATGAGTACACATTTGTAAGTGCATAATGTGTACTTTTGTTTCTTTTAATGTCCCTGTAATCCCTTACAACAGGATGTAGATGGCACAAATAAATGGAGCTTGAGAATTTACTGGCCAGATGCCCTTCCTGACACCTACATGGAAGTTCACAGTACACAATTACTGATTGCGCCCAGAGATAGAAACATCTGATGATGCATAGCATCAAACTCACAACCCTCCCAACTGTGAGGTGAGAGTTCTACCTATAGGCCAACATGCCACTCTTAATTGCATAAGTATATATGGATGTATAAAGTTAAATACACACACACACACACACACACACACACATATCGAAATACCACGTATGTTCCTCTTGGCTTCTAAAGTGCTCACTAAGAAAAGAATTTTTGAAACGACCATCAGAGAATTAATATTTTGTGTATTATTATTAATATGTTCTGATGCTAAAGAGTTCTACTCCCTCTCCCCATCTGAAAAGAATTCTATTCCAAATGCAAAACACAAGCAGAGAGGAATTTCAGTTTTAGTTTCATTTTCACAGCACCAAGCAGCTTTAGTATGGAACAGTTGAGCTAAGCCACGCCCAGGCTCCTGGCTGTCTCCTTCTTGCTCACACAGCAAATACTGTTTCAGTTTCCAAACAGCCCTCAACACACACTGTCTCTCACACACTGACAGGATGCTAGCCAGATGAATACTTATGGATGCTGGAAGGTAGAGGTAGATTCCTCCATCCTTTATTTTCCTCCCCAAAACCTAAGTCCGACCACAAAGTTTTGTAGCGAAGCATGGGTATCAAGCTAGTATTTAAATACAAAAGATACCGCAGGAACAAACTATATTCTCCCGAAAAATGTCCCTTGTCCTCAGGATTTGAAGACTTTCTTGGGCTGAAAAAAAAAACAAAAACCTGGCTTTGCAGGATATAGAAATATGCAGAAAGGGAAGTTGAAATGTGAGAAGGAATCAATCCTTTCAGAAAAAAAGATTCCACGCACAACTTTTAAGCTTAAATGACAAGCTGTCAGCAGCTCCCTTCATCTATTTCCCCTTCTCCCTTTCTGGGTTCCTCAAAGCTAATTCCTCCCGGCATCCACAGCCCAATGATTTCTCCTGCTTTTAATTGCACATCAAAGAAACTTGGTTAAAAAAAAAAAAACAATTTGGGCTGCTTGAGGCGCACAAAGTGGAATCCTCCATCTGTGGTGCAAATTTTTTTTTTGGGGGGGGGGGTGGCACCTTGTCATCATTTCTGCAGCTTTCTGAAAAGCTTAGGAGAAAAGGCCACCCAGGTAAGACGTCCTCAGGAGGATTTCCGAAGACTCCCAGTCCAATGATTGACACAAATTGCGCGGGTGGCCCATTGCCTAAAACTACTTAGGAACATATTAGAGAGAGCCAGCTATGGCGAGGTGCCCAAAAAAGACAAGATGAAGGGGCCACAAATGAAAGCCCACCCATTCCTACATAGGACAGGTGAATTCAGAAAGGGGTGGAGTTTAATTCCCATGGACTTCTTTTTAACCCTGCCCTAGTCGTGTTCCTGCATGAAAACTCTGGCTTTGATATCGTTTACCTTTATCAAGGTAACCATCCCTCAATCCCTCTATCTGTATGTCTATGAATATTTATCTATCCATCCATCTATCCATCATATTTCTCTCTCCATCCATCCATCCCTATATTTCTCTCTATCCACCCCATCCATCTATCCATATCTATCTATCTATCTATCTATCTATCTATCTATCTATCTATCTATCTATCTATCTATCTATCCATTCATCCATCACTATCCATCCATCAACCCATCCCTATCTCTCCATACATTCATCCCTATCCACCTCTATCTATCTATCTATCTATCTATCTATCTATCTATCTATCTATCTATCTATCTATCTATCTATCTATCTATCTTTCTGTCTACCTATCTACCTATCTACCTATCTATCCATCCCTATCTCTATATCTCTCTCTATTCATACCTATCCATCTCTATCTCTCTATCCATCCATCCATCCATCCCTATATTTCTCTCTAGCCACCCCATCCATCTATCCATATCTATCTATCTATCTATCTGTCTGTCTGTCTGTCTGTCTGTCTGTCTGTCTACCTATCTATCCATCCCTATATCTCTCTCTATTCATACCTGTCTATCTCTATCGATCTATCTATCTATCTATCTATCTATCTATCTATCTATCTATCTATCTATCTATCTATCTATCTATCTATCTATCTATCTATCTACCATCCCTATCTCTCTCTATATTCATCCCTATCCACATCTATCTATCTATCTATCTATCTATCTATCTATCTATCTATCTATCTATCTATCTATCTATCTATCTTTCTGTCACATCACATCCATCCATCTACTCCTATCTACTTCATCATCAATCCATCCCTATATTTCTCTCTAGCCACCTCATCTATCCATATCTATCTATTCTATCCATCTATCTATCTATCTATCTATCTATCTATCTATCTATCTATCTATCTATCTATCTACCATCCCTATCTCTCTCTATATTCATCCCTATCCAGCCCATCTATCTGTCTATCTATCCATCCATCCCTATCTTAATATCTCTTTCTATTCATCCCTATCCATATCTATCTATCTATCTATCTATCTATCTATCTATCTATCTATCTATCTATCTATCTATCTATCTATCTATCTATCTATCTATCCATCCATCCATATCCATCCATCCATCCATCCTCTATCCATCCATCTGTCCATTCATTTTTTATCTTTTTCCTTGTCATCTATCTAACTTTCTATCTCCCTCCCTCTCCCTCCCCACCCCCCTTTTCCCCTCCCTATCATCTATCTATCGATCAGCTATGTATCAGTTACCGATTGGTCTATCAATCTCTGTCTATTTCTCTGTCTGGAATTTAGAAACCATTGATCTCCCTCACATTCATCTTTTCAAAATATCTTTAAGTCCACATAGATACTACCGTATCAACACCGTATTGGACAGAACATCATTTTTAAGGAATTATTCTAAGGAAGATAGCAAATTTCCTCAAAACTCTGCTATAAAATTATCTCTGGGGTTTCAGATTGTATGACCTATTGGGCTGTTTTTACATTTGCATCGGTTGTTTTTGTGTGAGACACGGTTATTTATTTTTAATCGAACTGTGATTTATTTTGTTCACTCAGTTTTCTAGGTATGGAAACCACAGTAAACCATGCATCTAACCACATTGGTTGGGCTAACAGAGCATTCGGGCTAAAAGGTAGTTGCCTAGTTTGCTATTTACCGCAGCCACAAACAATCCATTGAGTGGTTCACAAGAGTCACCAATTGTGCTGTATATTTCAACATTATGCTTTATTCGGTGACAAATGATATTGACATTTCTGAAATAAAAATGTGCTCATGAGCACAGGGACATACTCCAAATGCTAAAGCAGACTGCTGATGCCAGTAAAGGAGGAGTCACCTGTTTCAGATAGGTGACTGTAGAAATCAAAGAAATATAAATAGAACAGAGAAAACTAGGTGGTTTTTGCACAGAGCTAGAAACTCAATCTGGATGAAGAAAAAAAAATGGAATGAATTAGTCTCTCTTTTTACTTCATTTTTTGCAGAGGGGTCTGTCTATTTTGGTGCTGAAGCAAAAAACAAAAAAAAACCAAACCCCAATGATTTGGAGATTTTGGCAAATTTACAAGCCCCCCCTCCTACTGCTAAATGCAACTAAAAATCCTATGTATTTTTATGTCTGAGACCTCCTCTCACTGAAAGTACAGAGTATATATAACAAGAATAAAAGGTTCCTGAAGAGGGAAAGAGACTGTTTCTCCACTGGAAACAACAATATATACCAGGATAATGCATTGTAAATCTATACGTAGAAAAGACAAGTACCACTCACTCATCACGAAATCTCCAGAACCGTAAAGCCTACAAACCTGAAATTTGGCACGTATGTTCTTCTTGGCTTCTAGGTGCTCGCTTAGAAAGGATTTTTTGAAATGACCATCGGATCATTACTATTTCTTAATACAGCAATTAACACGCTCTGATGCTAAGGAGTTAGACATTCTACTCCCCCTCCCCCACCTGAAAAGAACTCTGTTCCAACTGCCAGTTGCCTCACATTCCGTTACCTCAGTTCAAACCGGCAGACGTTCCACTCCTTCACTCAGGGAGCCGCCTGGGGCTCCTTACAGTACTAAACGTTGGCGCCTCACTAAAACGTCTACACCTTCCACTTATGGAGCTGCTTCTGGACTCAAGGCGGTGGGAGCGATAGTCCCTTATGTGTTTCACTCACCGACCATGACTGAGTCAATGGATTGTGAACAGAATTTTCCCTACCTAGCCCGATCACAAAGTTTCATCACGAAGCTAGTAAATGGTATAACCATTCATTCTTAGGTGTCAATCCAATGACTGAAAACAACGTCATACGTGGACTACTCCTCATGCCTTCTCTATGTCTCTCTTCAAAGTGCTCCAAGGTGCAGGCAGTGTGACAGAAAAGGACACTGAATTGAGGACAATGTCAGAAGCACAGAAGATATGAGGAAAGACCAAGGAATGGCTTCGGCTAAGAAATGAAATTAAATATCACAGAAGCTCCAAGGTGCAGAACTAAAGAAGCTTCTTCGAGGAGAAGCGAAACACCTTCAAACGAAATCAAGGAAGTCCAGTTGCCTTTTGAAAAAGCACCTTTGGGGCAACCATGACCTGGATGATCAAGAATCTCCCTAGACAGGCACGGTTGAAAAATCTGTAATCCAGAAGGACCTGACCTTGCATGATCCTGCCTCTTGGCTTGGATGTCCTATGATCAAGTTCCTGCGTGTCCTCTAAGGTCTTGCAACTCAAGGAGAACACACATGCTTTGTGGACAGAAGGCCATTACGTCGCTAGTAAAAACGATTAGGTTGCAAACTATGGGAAATATTGGCTGCCAATACCTTGATGAGGCAAACTGTTGGTGTTCATCTCAACCATCTTCTGCCGCTTGGGCAATTTCAAGGTGCATGGAATTCAATTTCTGGAATTCTCACGATGATTGGGAATTCTGGGAAATTGCATCAGAACAAAATTTGTGTCCTGCTAGATGGAACCTTTGCCTCATCTAATCCAGAGTCTGTCTCACACTGCTCAACCAATTGTGGAAAGAAGTCCACTTGATCTCTTCTCAGGTAGCCTACAGAGATAACCCCACTTCATCAAGGTTGATAGCCATGGATTCTTAACATCGATCAGTCCAACCCATTTTTCAAAGCCAGAATAGTTGGGAGCTCTCGTGCCGGTGCGCTCGGAAGCCAAATTACTTCGTTTTGTCTGTCCAGATTCTTCCAAGATTTAATTTCAACTGGGTGGGGGGGAACCTCTTGTTCTAATACATGGAATCTTCGACTTACAACCATTCATTCTGTCATCATAATCATTTAACGGACCCCATAATCCCTTGCGGGGTGGAGTCTGGGCAACTGAATGGAGCTAGCAGAGTATTTTAATGGCCGGATGCTTTCCCTGTCACCAATGCGGAATTTTGTTCGGCAGATATATATTCCCAGTGTGCCCAGAGAGAGAAATATCTGCCTCTTCCTAGGATCGAAATCCCAGCCTCCTGATTGTGAGGCGAAGATCAGCCTATATAAGTATTATTCATGTTACAGATAGTTCTTGACTTATGACCACAATCGAGCCCAACATTTCTACTGCTAACCAGGAGAGTTGTTAAGCGAGTTCTGCCCGTTTGTACGACTTTTCTTGGCGCAATTAAGTCAATCATGGCAGCTATTAAGTTAATAACACAATCTATTGAGTTTGGTTGTTAGAAGGTCGAAAATCGGGACCATATGACCTCGGGACACTGCAACCATCATAAATATGAATCGGCTAAGCTTCTGAATTTTGATCACATGACCCCAGGCACTCTGCAACGGCCATAAACGTGAAAAAGTCATTAAGTCCTTTTTAAAGAACTGTTCGAATGGTCGCTAAGCGAACTGCCATAAAATGAGGACTACCTGTAGAAGTACCATTCAAGTTAATCGATGCTGCCTCTATTCCATCCTCTTCCTGTAAAACAACCCCCCAAAAAAAAACAAGGAAGGGCTCCCTGCAGTATTCTAGGTTGATCCTCTAGTAAAGGCAAGCCTCTTGATGTCACATTCAATAACTTGACGACTTGCCATATCGTTGCCAGCAATAACTGGTACACATTTATTGATCAAATGGTTCTTCTATAAGCAGAATCGTTTAGGGAGTGTTAGGCAGCAACTTAACAACTGCCATTCACAGACCTTCAAAATCTCCTGCTAATACTTCAGACATGAGTGCTGTGTTTCTTTTTAAGTGCGTCTCTGATCATGCACGCGTTATTCTTCCTATCTCCAACATTGCAGCCTCATAAATAAAGGGAAGTAAGCAAGTATATGAAAAGGACGATCAATTGATCCTTCCTTCCCTTTTTTGACCTGCCTTCCTTCCTATTTCTTTCCTTCCTTCCTTCCCTGTTTGGCCTTTCTTCTCCCATTTCCTTCCTTCCCTCCCATTGACCTTCCTTCCTTCCTTCCTACCTTCCTCCCATTGACCTTCCTTCCTTCCTATTTCCTTCCGTTTGGCCTTTCTTCTCCCATTTCCTTCCTTCCTTCCCTCCCATTGACCTTCCTTCCTTCCTATTTCCTTCCGTTTGGCCTTTCTTCTCCCATTTCCTTCCTTCCTTCCCTCCCATTGACCTTCCTTCCTTCCTACCTTCCCTCCCATTGACCTTCCTTCCTTCCTATTTCCTTCCGTTTGGCCTTTCTTCTCCCATTTCCTTCCTTCCTTCCCTCCCATTGACCTTCCTTCCTATTTCCTTCCTTCCTTCCTATTTCCTTCCTTCCTTCTTTCTCTGTTTGGCCTTTCTTCTCCCATTTCCTTCCTTCCTTCCTCCTTCCTCCCATTGACCTTCCTTCCTTCCTATTTCCTTCCTTCCCTGTTTGGCCTTTCTTCTCCCATTTCCTTCCTTCTTTCCCTTGCTTAACCTTCCTTCCTTCCTATTTCCTACCTTCCTTCCCTTGTTTGACCTTCCTTCCCTCTCATTGACCTTCCTTCCTTCCTATTTCCTTCCTTCTTTCTTTCCCTGTTTGGCCTTTCTTCTCCCATTTCCTTCCTTCCTTCCCTTGCTTGACCTTCCTTCCCTCCGTTGACTTTCCTTCCTATTTCCTTCCTTCCTTCCTTCCCTGTTTGGCCTTTCTTCTCCCATTTCCTTCCTTCCTTCCCTTGTTTGACCTTCCTTCCTTCCTTCCTTCCTTCCTTCCTTCCTTGGCCTTTCTTGTCCAATTTCCTTCCTTCCTCCCTTCTTTGACCTTCCTTCCCTCCTGTTGACCTTCCTTCCTTCCTTCCGTTTGGTCTTTCTTCTCCTATTTCCTTCCTTCCTTCCCTTGTTTGGCCTTTCTTCTCCCATTTCCTTCCTTCCTTCCTTCTATTTGACACCGCCCACCTCTCCCCTCCCAGGAGCTTCCACGTTTTGGATGCCAGGTAAGTACAGGGCCCATGCAATGCTCTCAGGGAGGGCGAGAAATGGGCCTCTGGAGCCTAAGGGAGGTCATTTTTCCCCTCCCAGAGGCTCAAGGAAAGCCTCCGGAGCCCGGGGAAGGAGAAAATACCCCCACCCCCAGCCATGATACAGGAGGCCAATCAGGCCATGCCCACCATGGCCACGCCCACCCAGTAACTTCACTTCCACTGAAGATGTTACCAAGCCTGGTAACAAAATGTTTGGAAACCAACCCAGAAGAACTGATGATGTTACCTATTTGGGTCACGAAACATCTGCAAGAAAACCACCAAGCTCAGGAG
Source organism: Pseudonaja textilis (assembly GCF_049901715.1). Lineage (NCBI taxonomy): Eukaryota > Metazoa > Chordata > Lepidosauria > Squamata > Elapidae > Pseudonaja > Pseudonaja textilis. Next base: position 249,447,016 of record NC_141991.1, read on the forward strand.
AGTATTAAGGGCCCCAGAGATGCTATTCAATACCTTCTGAATCACAGGAACGGCTTATAAAGGTAGTCCTTGACTTATAACCTCAAATGAGCCCAACATTTCTGTTGCTAAACCGAGACAGTTGTGAAGTAAATATGTTTTCCCCGTTTTATGACCTATCTTGTAGTAGTTGTTAAGTCAGTCAACCCTCCTTAAAATGAATCTGGCTTCCTTACTGATTTTGTTGGGTCAGAAAGTCACGTGACTCTGTTAATACTGCAACCATCATAAATATGAGCCAGTTACCAAGGGCCTGAATTTTGATCACGTGACTGTGCTGATAGTGCAACTGTGGTAAGTGTGAAAAACAGAACAACTTTATTGTCACTTTGTACAATGAAATTCCGTTGCCTACAGCTCTCAAAGGGTCTTCACCTCTAATATGCACTACATAAGCATGACAAAATAAATACAGAATTGTGCATATACCCAGGGGTGGAATTCAAATTTCTTAACAACCTGTTCTGTGGGTGTGGCCTAATTTGTGGGTGTGGCTTGGTGGTCGTGTGACTGGCTGGTCATGGCTCATATGTAAATATTGTAAATATTTATGTAAATATTGTATTTTTTATTTAAAAAAAGAGCAACTTTTACCCAAAATCAGGCAAAGCAGGCAGGCAGATTGAATTGCTCCCAGAATCACAGATTCATTCAAAGATCTACCATTCTGCAATCTGCTGCCTGAGTCTGCGCTGAAAAATAGAAACTTCAGTCCTAAGGAAGGTTCAGCTCTGTTTTTAGATTAGATAGAAAGCAAGAAATCCAACAATTTCCTGCTTTCTAGCTAATCTAAATCTCGGCATAGCTGATAGTCGGCACAGCTGATGGTTGGGGGGAAAAAAAGGAAAAATAGCAACTTACCAAAAGAAGGTACAACACAGGCAAGTTGGATGGCACACATGCCAGGCAAGGAGTGAGTGGGTGGCACAATTTGCCGATTCTCTGAACTGTGCAGAAGTTATAACAACCGGTTCTATAGAACCGGTCAAAACAGGTAGAATTCCACCTCTCCATATACCCACATATATTATAAGACACGGAGAAAGAACACGAATGGTTGTCAGTCACGTTTTTGGGTGCTTTTGAAACCGCAAGCAATCATTAAATCAGAGGTCTCCAAACTTGGCAACTTTAAGACTTCTGGACTGGAGAATTCTGGGAGTTGAAGTCCACAAGTCTTAAAGTTGCCAAGTTTGGAGACCTCTGCATTAAACGAATGGTTCGATTCATTCAATCCACCATAAAATTAGCAAAACTTCACTTAGCCGCCTCGCTTAGCAACAGAAATTTCTGGCTCAATTATGGAAATAAGTCAAGGAGTATCTGTATTCCTCCCCTCCCCTCCCCCCCGTTTTATTAGCTGCCTGGGGGTTATCTTCTAGCGAGAAGTTGACCTACAAGCCAACACCGAACTGCTATCTCAGTTGGTTGATAATTCCAGAGAAGATCATGAGTGCCACAGATAAAGGCCTTAACTTAAGAGATATAAACTTCTCTATAAACATTTTTCAATACCAGGGATTCTTAATAGTAAAAATATCCAAGATGCTTTTTGTTCTCTGTTGTTATGTAATTTAAAAATTCTGCAGGAATACCACTGTAGTCTGAAAAAAAAAAAAAAAACCACAAGCAATTTTGAGGATTAAGAGTTTGCCCAGCATAGTAATCTCTCTAGATAAATCTAGTATTGATTCTCCCCCTGACTTACAGCTGGAGTAATTGAGTTACTCATCTCTCTATACTATTTTCAACTCCTTATCCTTCCTTTTTTTTTCTTCTTAAAGTCCCTACTCCCTCCTGTTGACTGATATTGAAAGTCTAATGAATCCTTAGATCGTGTTGAGCAATTCAGTCAGAAGACAGGTGGGAAAACTATGGCTCTTTTATGACTTGTGGACTTCAACTCCCAGAATTCCTGGCTGGCTCAGGAATTCTGGGAGTTGAAGTCCACAAGTCATAAAGGGGCCATAGTTGCCCCATGTGGCTCAGGAATTCTGGGAGTTGAAGTCCACAGATCATAAAAGGGCCATTGTTCCCCAGCCCTAACTTAGAATAGTATTTTCTGAGATTGGAAGAATTTATTCTGAGGCATTTTGAGTTCCAGTTCAATTCTTTGTATGCTCTTGAGATTTGAAAAATTCCATTGTGAACCACCATCTCAAAAACAGAAGCCAATAGATACGTTAGCCGGATGAATAAGAACATTATATAATTAAATGTAAATTTTCCACAAAAAACTGGACAACCATAAGACCAGCATGGTATAAGGTCTCCTGCCTTGAGCAGTGGGTTGGACTAGATGACCTCCGAGGTCCCGTTCAGCCCTGGGATTCTACTTTCTATATTTTCTCCTCCACATCCCAATGTAAAAATTAGGCAAAATTTCCAGTTTGGCTGGATTCACATCAGTTTGTGTCTTGAATAAATTATAAGGCAGTTGCATTAGTACAAGGGGGTCCTCGATTTACGATTAGTGACTGTTCAACGTTATGACGGTGCTGAAAAAAGTGGCACAGCGTCCCCATGTATTTGAAATGCTCTCTTTTCTGATCCCTACAAGCTACTTTAGAAACCATTTTGCCACGGTCGTTAAGTGAATCATTCCAGCGGTAAGCAAATCCAGTTTTCCAGTTGGCTTCTCACAAGGAAAGTCAAGGGGGAAAGCTGGATTTGCTTACTGACGTTGTGATTCACTTAAGGACCATGGCAAAACGCTTTGTAAAATTGTACTCGACTCCCTTAACACCATTTATGTCCCTCGACCGTCACAAATCGAGGACTATGTACAATCTGGTTGTCAGTGGATTCCATTTTGGTTTAATGTTTGCATTACCACATTTTTTAAAAAAATCCTTCTGTTTCCTCATTTTTTTTATTTCCTTAAACTCCTGCCAGAAACAATTAGTAAGTCTTGCAGCACCTTAACAAATAATAAGTATGCAAATTGGGCCAAATTCCACAGAAACATTCGCCAATGTCCAGCATTTATTTTTAATCCAAGGATATAATACGTGTGCAGCCAGAAATCTCAGGGACGGGTGGGCAAATCCTAAAAAGTTTTATTATCTCCCAACAAAACTCAGGCAAGAAAGCCAAAATCTCCCTGGTCAAATTTGGAAATGTTAGGGAGTTTCTTTTTTAAAAAACAAAAATTAACTTTAATGTTAAGAGGCTTACTGATTATTGTTGTGCCTCTGCTTTGAAAAAAACTCAAAACTTTTTCCTAGGCCAAGGTGAGAAAGAAGTATGGTGCGCGAACAGATAGTCCTCCCTTTATAGCCGGTTGCCTAGCAACCTTCTGAAGTTACGACGGAGCTGACAAAGGGGACCTTGAGACTCACATTCCAATTTCTGAAACCCTCTACACCACTTCCGAGAAATGGCTGTCCAGACTCTCCTTCAAAACCTCCCGTGTTGTAGCACCCACAACTTGTGGTAGCAAGCCCTTCCACTGGTTAATTGTTCTCACGGTCAGGAAGTTTCCCAGGTTGCTTCTCTCCTTGATTCGTCGTGTCTTCACACAATCAGACCCCAGAGTAACCACAAAAAGCACACTGTGCCATCTCTCTCTCTCTCTCTCCCAGTCCCTCCCTCTCTCAACCTGTCATTATTTTGAGAGGTGACGGAACAGCAGCTGAGACTAAACTCCCTTCTCGGTTGCAAGAACATGTTTCAAAGCTAGAAGGAATAATAATCTGGGCCTTCTCCTCCTCGTTTCCCCCCCCCCGTCCCTTCACATTCCCCCGCCCCACTTAAAACGAGGCCGTAATTGCTGGTGACCCTGCGTTACCGCTTGCTTTCCCAGAAAATTACAATGCAGACTCTGGCATCGTGGAGAGGAGGAGTGGAGGTTTCTTCTCCAGCGGAGGACGAGAGGATCAATATAATGGGGCTTCCTGAGCCCTGGGTGAACCCCAGCAGATTCAGAGCCTCATCTAATGAGCCAATTTGAAAACACGCACACCGAGAGAGAGAGAGAGAGAGAGAGAGAGAGAGAGAGAGAGACGCACACGGCAGCAGCTGGGATGGTAGTGCCAAGGTCAGCCTTTCCCTCAATATGCTAAGCAGGAGAAGAGAGGCAGGTGAGGAGGGGGGCTCGCCCACTCCGAAGCCACAGACAATGGGCCGCTTTCTCTCTCTCTGAACTCTACAGACAAGAAATATATCGAATTGCACAATTGCTATTAATTTAGACCAGCAGGTCACGGTTGAATTTTGCTCTCCGTGTGGGATTTGACCGACCCTTTGGGGGTGGGGTGGGGGGAGGAACTACCTCACTTGCAACCGTCCTCGTACATCCGAACAAAATAATCCGTGCAGATAATCCTTTTGGCCAGTGGTGGGATTCAAAAAGTTTTACTACTGGTTCTGTGGGTGTGGCTTGGTGGGTGTGGCCATGTGACTGGGTGGGCATGGCTTTTTTTCCCCCCGTCAAATCTTTGCAACCGGTTCATCTGATCCGGTGTGAACCGGCTGAATATCCCCACTGCTTTTGGCGTAAAACAGTTCGTTTAAGGAGCGTTCGAAGTTACAACGGCATTGCAAAAAAGAGAGAGACTTACGGCCGTTTTTCACACTTTGGACCCCCATAGTCGCGTAATTAAAATTCAGACTCTTGGCAAACCAGCTCAAATTGATGACAATGGCAGGGCACACCAACACAACTTGGTATGCCAGCATTGGGAGTACCCACTGCTCACCACAAGTGGAGCTGTCCGCGTTGCTTGCCCACTGCTTGCACAGCCTGGTGTTTTTAAAAAAATATTTTTTAATTAAGTGATAGAGCAGCAATGGCTAATCTTTTCATCGTTGCGTGCCGAAAGTGTGTGCCTGTAAACACACACGCGCGCCTGTACCAATAATGCAATGCGCACGTGCCCCGTGACATGTGCACACTCTCCTCACGCCCCCCTGCTCATGCGTGCACGACCCCCCCGTATCCTGCACCTCTGTGCATGCGTGAGCATCTTCCACACATGCCCCGCGCATGCACGTCAGATACCCAACAATCAGCTGGCTGGCGGGAGGCACACGTGCATACGCAGTGGACGTGATCTGGGGTGACGTCTTGCATGCCGGCAGAAACAGCTCTGCGTGCCACTTCCATAGGTTCACCATCACGGTTATAGAGTATTATAAAATACAAAATACAGAAGTAAATAGGAGTTACTGCTTTTGAAAGGGCCGCAGCCCAGGAATGGACGGTGAACGTGGCCCCCCTGGACGAGAAGAGGTGGTGCCAAAGTGCCTTCCAACTCTGTTGTTTTGTGATTCTGTTTAATTTAAGTTCTGTTTTCCCTTATTTGTCCACCCATGATCGAAGAAACCTGATCCGCCCCTTATAGGAATAGAACAGAGCTGGAAGGGTCCTTGGAGGTCATCTAGTCCACACACACCCCTGCTCAAGCAGGAGAACCTATACCAAGCCTTGTGGACTTCAACTCCCAGAATTCCTCAGCCAGCCATCAACAGGAGACTGAGAGTTCTAGTCTTGCCTTAGGTATCAAAGCCAGCTGGATGATTTGAGGCCAATCATCAGGAGATGGTGAGTTTCAGACTCGCCTTAGCACAAGGCTCTTCAAACTTGGCAAGTTTAAGACTTGTGGACTTCAACTCCCAGAATTCCTGAGCTGACATGACTGGAGGAGGAATTCTGGGAGTTGAAGTCCACAAGTCTTAAAGCGGTTGAGTTTGAAGGCCCCTGACCTATACCTTTTCAGAATAACAATAACAATATTAAGAATTGGAAGGGACGTTGGAGGTCTTCTAGTCCAACCCTCCCTGGCTCAGGGCAGGAGACCCTAAATCATTTCAGACAAATGGCTGTCCAATGTCTTAACTATGTCGTCTCTCAAAAGCTAACACTCTTCTCAGCACGGTAGTTTTAACAGAATATAATGAGATGGAAGGGACCTTGGAGGTCTTCTAGTCCAACCCCTCCTCCCGCTCAGGCAGGAGACCCTGAATCATTTCAGACAAATGGCTGCCCAGTCTCTTCTTTAAAACCTCCCATGATGGAGCCCCCACAACTTCCCTGAGGCAAATTGTTCCAATGTTCTTATTGTCAGGAAATTTCTCCTTAATTCCAAGGTTGCTTCTCTCCTTGATTGGTCACCATCTATTGTTTCTGCTTTCTGGTGCTTTGGAGAATAGCTTGACTCCCTCTTCTTTGTGGCAGCCCCTCAAACATTGGAAGATGCTATCATGTCCCCACCTTGTCCTTCTTTTCTTTTCTTTTTTAAATAATTTTTATTAAACATTTATAGAATTAAAAACAAAGAAACATACATACATACGTATACGTATATATACATTTTACAGCAAGGTTTGAGCGATAGTTACACTTATATTTTTCTATCTGACGTATTCTACCTTGTTCTAATAACTTCCTCATCCTTTTAGTGTCTTTGATTCTACATGAATAAATTTTCAATTAGTTACACGTGTCCCTTTTCTCCCCCCAATTAATTGTAAAGTCATCAGGTGTTACCTTTTCTTTAGCCAATCTTACCAAACGTCCCATATTTTATTATAGTCACTGTCTTAGTTATTTTTTTAAGAGTTTGATTAGTCTGTCCATGTCAGCGCACTCATGTATTTTATTAATTACCATATTTTCTCAGAGGGGTCGTGGCCAACTTCCAGTTTTGGGCAAAACTTATTCTGGCTGCCGTTATGATATGCAGAATCAGGTATTAGTGTTTCTTTTTCATTTTTGGTTCTCTCATGCCTAATGATCCCCTGGTCCTTTCTTTTCATGAAACTAGACATCCCCAATTCCAGCAACCAGACAAGTGACTCTCCAGTCTTAAAAGCCTCCAGTGATGAAGCACCGACAACTTCCGTTCCCCTGGTTAATTGTCCTCCCTGTCAGGAAATTCCTCCTTAATTCCAGGTTGCTTTTTTCCTTGGTTAAAATTCCCATCCATTGTTTTCTTGTCCTGCCCTCCGATTCTTTGGAGAATAATTTGACCTCTTTGTGGCAGCCCCTCAAATACTGGAACACTACTATCATGTTGCCCCTCATTTTTCTTTTCTTTAGACTAGCCCAAGCCCAAATCCTGCAAATATTCTTCTTCGTACGTTTTACATCTCCAAGAAGCCGGAGTAGAATTTCTCCCCCGGTCTGAAACACTGTGAGAACCATCTGCGATTATCGCCCTTCTCTTTCTCCTCCATGCCTCTTCTCAAAGGTTACACACCCTGAGGGTACCTTGCACATCTAAAAGCTGCAAAAGTCAAAGGCTTTCTCAACGGTCAGAAAAGCGAGGCGAGAGGGAAACGAGGCTCCCGCTTGTACCGACTTTGATGTCTGACAGCTCTGTTTAGACACACAGGTCGATAGCAACAGCAACACTTCTATTTCCAGGCCATACTCATCTATCAGAGGTATCGATTATTTCAGGAGGCGACCCTGCATTGACATTTGATAGCAACCGAGAGAACGGAGGAAGGGGAAGGGGGGGTAATAACAACAACAACCCAGGCCTCTCTCTATGAAGCAAAAGACTGGCGTCGGATTTCCCGCTGCATAGATGGAATTCCTCATCTCTATTTATTAATCTATTTATACCTTGTCGTGCCTTTCTAGCACGTACGCCGTTTTCTGAAGAAGGAGACAGCCTTCTCCCGTTTTTGGGGAAGGGGGGGGGTATAAATAAATAAATAAATAAATGCATGTTTAACCAAGGTGGGAAAAACAAGCCCATCAAGGAGATGTCAAAAAGGACAGAGTAGTGAAAGCAGAGGCCTCGGCGATCCAGGCCAAAAATTTCTGTGGCTAAAAAAAAGACAAAAGTTAAGTGAGTTTGGCCCCCCATTTTACGAGCATCCACACCACAGTTCTTAGGTGAATTTCTGCAGTTAATTTCTGCAGCTCATGCAATGAAATTTCATTTTAATGTATGTCGATTAGTGTACATTCAAAGTGACAATAAAATTTTTGTTCTGTTCTATTCTATTCTATTCTATTCTATTCTATTCTATTCTATTCTATTCTATTCTATTCTATTCTGTTCCGTTCTGTTTCTATTCTATGCTATATGATATGCCATGCAATGCCATTCTATTCCTATTCCCTTCCATATTTTCTATTCTGTTCCGTTCCGTTCCATTTGTTAAGTTAGTGACATGGTTGTTAAGTGAATTTGGCTTCCCCATTGAAGAGGAAGGAGGAGGGAGGAGGAGGACAACTGTAGGGTAGTGGCGCTCTCTGAGCTTGGTGGTTTTCTTGCAGACATTTCATGACCCAAGTAGGTAACATCATCCATGCTAGAAGGGAGTGGGGCTTCTCAGTGTTTATATGTAATAGGCTTGCCCTGCCAGTTTTGCTCGGGGTATAGTTTTCTCCTTGATGGTTCCTTGATTAGGGTCTAATCAAGTTCCTTGGTTAGGTTCCTTGATTAATCAAGTTCCCTGATGAGATAGTTCCTTGATTATGGCCTAATCAGGTAAGCTACTATAGATAAACAGGGAGCCAACTCCACACTCACTTGCGCTGATGATGTTACCAAGTTGGGTAAAGGAATGTTTGCAAGAAAGAACCTCCACCCACCAAGCTCAGAGAAACACACCAAGGACCCCACAGCTCAACCCTGAGTATTCTTCATCTGCTGGGTCTGAGTCTGAATACAGATAGTTCTCAACTCACGCTGACAACTGAACCCCAAAATTTATCTTCCTAAGTGAGAAATGTGTTAAGTGAATTTTGCAATTTTTTTTCTTGGCACGTTGGCTAAGTGAATCACTGAAGTTCTTAAATTAGAAACACGGTTGTTGAGTGAATCTGGTTTTTCCCACTGACTTGGCTTGTCTGAAGGTCGCAAAATTAGCACCCTTGTAACTTCAAATGGTCACTAAGTGAACTGTTGTAGATCAAGGACTAGCTGCACTTTACTTTTTCTCAAGCGCGGATATACGATCTGAGATGATATCTGCAAAATATTCCCTTTCTAGATAGAGAAAAATGTATGTAATAGATATGTGACAGATAGATAGATAGATAGATAGATAGATAGATAGATAGATAGATAGATAGATAGATAGATAGATGATAGTAGATAGATAGATAGATAGATAGATAGATAGATAGATAGATAGATAGATAGATAGATAGATAGATAGATAGATAGATAGATAGATAGATAGATATGTGATAGATGATAGAGAGAGGGAGGGAGGAATGGAGGGAGGGAGGGAGGGCTGGCTGGTTGGCTGCCTGATAGGTGATTCATAGATAGATAATAGACAGACAGACTCACTTACTGACAACCCCAATGGCAGGAATATTTATAGCTCAGGATTAAAATCTAGCGTCCTTGGTGCTCTCTGAGCTTGGTTGTTTTCTTGCATACGTTTCATTACCGAACTAGGTAACGTTATCAGTGCTAGAAGGGAGTGGGGTTTGCTCTCTGTAGAGCAAACTCTCTGTAGAGACAAAGAAAAACCCACTCCCTTCAAGCGCAAGTTGTTGGCTTCCAACTCCCAGAATTCCATGCTAGCAGGGGAATTCTGGGAGTTGAAATCCAGGAGACCTGAAGTTGCCAAGGTTGGGAAACCGTGACAGTTTTCCCCGGGAAATTAATTTGTAAGGAATCAAACCAGGCGGGTCCCAGCCGATCTACAAACGTACAATTCCTGAGGTTTGGGATCAGATGCTAATGTGGATGCAATCAATGGATTAATCAGTTTGGAGAAAGGCAATTAAGAGGCCAATCATTTCCCTTGATTGATAGCTAGCAGATAAGCCTGAAAACACTTCCAATCATGATAGCTTCACCCCCTTCAGCGACACTCAGCTGCAATACACACACACACACAAACGCACCCGCTAAAATAATCTGCTTGCCACTGTGGGTATGGAAAACGCCGAAGCAGTCAAAGCAGCCTTTTGCAGAAAAAAAATAAATGAACGTCCTACAAGTAACCTTGCAACGCCAAAAAGAAAGCATGGAAGGAGGGGGAAAAAAAAGCTTTTGTAGAGAGCTCAGGAAAAAGCAGCAGAAAGAAGACACCGAGAAATTGATGAAGGAATCGCTCTCATGGGCAACACCAGGAGATCTCGCAAACGACGTCTCCGTCATCCTATCTTTTGGAAACCTGGGACCTTTTCAGGAAAGGTAGGTAGACAGGTAGCCTTTGTGGGGATGCCGTAAGGGGAGGATGCTAATTTGAGAAGAAGAAGAACAGAGTAAGAACGGAATGGGGAGGAAGGAGGAGGAGAGTTTTGGAGAACCGGTCTTCTTCATCCATTATGATGAAGCTTCGGGGGACCAATCTGCTGCCTGCAGGAAGTGAGGTCCACCTAACAGGAAGAAGGCAGCAGGCAGAAGACGAGTGGATGGAAATTCCTAGGTAGGAAGGGTTCCTACCTGGGATTCATTCTAAGCGATGGAAAGAAGGACAGGACAGGTGGGTCCCTGGAGGGACCATGCCTGGCCTTCAGAGAATGGGCAGGTAAAACGGCAAAGAAGGGTGGAGGAATTTTTTTTATTTGACTTGGGAAGGATTCTCTCATTTTCTCTTTCTCCCTCCCTCTCCCCTTCTTTCTCTCTGTCTCCCTCTCTCCCTCCCTCTTTCACACTCACTCTCTTTATCTCTCCCCTCTTTCTTTCTCTCTCACTCAATCTTTCTCTCTCCCGTCTTTTTATCTCTCTCCCCGGTCTCTCTCTCACTCTCAATTGTTCACTCTTTCTCTCTCCCATTTTCACTCTCATTCACTCTCCCCTCTCTTTTTCTCTCCTCTCTCTTTCTCTCATTCTCTCTCCCGTCTCACTCATTCTCTCTCCACTGTCTCTTTCTCTCTTTCCCATCTTCACTCTCATTCACTCTCCCCTCTCTTTTTCTCTCCTCTCTCTTTCTCTCATTCTCTCCCCCTCTCTCATTCCTTCTCCACTGTCTCTTCCTCTCTCTCCCAATTCTCACTCTCACAAACTCTCCCCTCTTTTTCTCTCACCTTTCTCTTTCCCTCATTCTGTCTCCCCTCTCACTCATTCTCTCTCTCTCTCTCTCTCTCTCTCCATTCTCACTCTCATTCACTCTCCCCTTTCTTTTTAATCTCCTCTCTTTCTCTCCCCCCTCTCTCATTCTCTCTCCACTGTCTCTTTCTCATCCTCGCTCTCATCCACTCTCCCCTTTTTTTCCTCACCTCTCTTTTCTCTCATTCTCCCCACGCCGCACTCATTCTCTCTCCATTCTGTCTCTTTCTCCCCACCCCATCTCTCTCTCTCTCTCTCTCTCTCTCTCTCTCCCCTCATCATCCCTAGTTCTGTCTGTTTTCTTGCTTCCTATTCCTGGCACGTCCACACTCTTCTCTCCAACATCACCACCCCAACAGTCCTGCCTCAAAACACGGGAGGGGTTTTTGAGAAAACAGCCTCTCCTTCTTGGCACCAGTTCAGCATTTCCCTCCTTGGCTTCCCTCTGAGCGGCCAAAACCGAGGAGAGGGAAGGCAGAAAAGACCCCTAAATCCCAACCCACCCACCCCCACGGGGGGAGGGGAGGTTTCCAAACAGAGGAGTATGGCTTTCTTGGGGAAGCCCCCTCCCCGCCTTTGGGGCCCTCTGCCCGACAATGGGAGCAGCCAAACAAAAACACAAAAGAACGCACCACAGTTCCCCTACACACCCCTGCCCTGCCTTGCAACTTGGGCCTTCGGTTTTGCAAAGCCACGGCGATGACATCCCGCTTCTCTCTCTCCCCCGGGTTCTTATTCCGCCACCTGCCTCTTTGGACCTGCCTGCCTGGGTGTGGGGAGTTGTATGCCCCAAACACGGAGGCCTCTCTTCCCTGCGAAGGGGACGCAGCTGCGGCCCAAGCAGTCCCGCAATATCGGAACCTGGCGTATTGCGGCCGGGCACATGTGACTGGGTGGCAACGCAGGCGCCAGCGAGGCATCCCGGCTGGCGCTGTACAAAGGGGGGCTTGGATGGGGGAGATGGCTGTCCACCCCCCCCTCCACTCCTCCTTCTCCTCCCCACCCCAAGGGAGAAAAGACCAAGAGAGGGGAATAAAATGGTTTTTTTTATTTGTGGGCAACACCAGGGCTTCGCTCCTCCCCGGCGCCTCCAGACGGCGAGCCTCCGTTTCAAGGAAGTCCACAACGAAGATGGCAAGGTTTGGTCCCCCACCAGCCCTGATCCAGGCTTAGCACAGGCTTGGGATCTCTGTGGTCCCTTCCTCGGATCTTTGTCACCCCTTTCCCCTAAATAGGGGTTCACCTCGAGCCCCGTATTGCAAAGCCTCGGTCTACGTCCTCCAAGCAATTTTTGCAAGAAGAGGTAAAAAAATAAAACACGACAGCACGACCCAACGCTTGGAAGACGGACAACGGTGCCGAGCTTGATTCTTGCAAGAGGAGATTAACAAGAGTCGGAAGGGACCTTGTAGGTCATCCAGTCCAACCCTCCCACCCCGAGTGGGAGACCCTACACCATTTCTGACAAATGGCAGTCCAGTCTCTTCTTGAAAGCCTCCAAGGATGAAGCTCCCACAACTTCCGAAGGCAACTTCTAGTTCCATGGGTTGATAGTTCTCACCGTCAGAAAATTTCTCCTTATTTCTAGGGTGAATCTCTCCTTGGATCAGTTTCCATCCATTGTTCCTTGTCTGGCCTTCGGGGGGCTTTGGAAAATAGCCTGATGTGGACTTCCTCCAGATAGAGCAACAAGGAGGATGCGAACCCTCAGAAAAGGGGAGAAGAGAGAGAGAGAGCGCGCCAAGGGCGAGGGGAGACCCTTCCCCAAAGCGGAGACCCAGAGAGGAACAGGCTGTGTGTGTGGGTGGACCTAAGAAAGCAGGAATGGTGCCCCGGGATGGAAGAAATGTGTTCGTATTTTTTTTTTTAAAAAAAAAAGAAAAAGGGTTCTTAAATTCAGCGTGATCACTAAACCTATGTTTTTGTTTTTCTTTGCCATACTGGATTTTGCTCAAGTGATAAATGTGCCTCGGGCTGTTTATAGAAGTGTCAGAGAACTGAAGAGCTGGCGTACATTTTTAAATCGAGGGAGGGTGTGTATCACCAATGTTAACGTAAAAAAAAAAGAAAAAAGAATCCAGATAGGATTCAAGATTGGGATAGGATTCGCACTGAGGAATCTGTGCTAAGTTCTCTGCTACAGTTACAAATCCTCCCTTCTTTCCTTTCCCCCCCTCCCTCTATTCTCTCTATTTCTCTCTCTCTCTCTCCCCCTTCCTTCCTTCCTCCCTCCCTTCTCTCTTTCCTTCCTCCCCCTCCTTCATTCCTTCCTTCTTTCTCTCCTTCCTCCCCTCTCCCTTTCTTTCTACTCTCTCCCTTCCTCTTTCTCATACCTTCGTCCTTTCCTTCCTTCCCTCTCTCTCTCTGCTTCCTTGCTTCCTTCTTCCTTGCCCCTCCCTCCCTTTTTCCCTTCCTCTTTCTCACACCTTCCTCCTTTCCTTCCTTCCTTCCCTCTTTCTCTCTGCTTCCTTGCTTCCTTCCTCCTTTCCCCTCCCTCCCTTTTTCCCTTCCTCTTTCTCACACCTTCCTCCTTTCCTTCCTTCCTTCCCTCTTTCTCTCTGCTTCCTTCTTCCCTTCCTCTCCCTCCCTTTTGCTCTCTCCCTTCCTTTCTCATACCTCCTTCCTTTCCTTCACTCCTTCCTTCCCTTTCTCTCTCCTTCCTTGCTTCCTTCCTCCTTTCCTCTCCCTCCCTCTCTTTTTCTCTCCCTTCCTCTTTCTCACATCTCCCTCCTTTCCTTCCTTCCTTCCCTCTTTCTCTCTCCTTCCTTGCTTCCTTCTTCCCTTCCTCTCCCTCCCTCCCTTTCTCTCTCTCTCTTCCTCTTTCTCACATCTCCCTCCTTTCCTTCCCTCCTTCTTTGCTTCCTTCCTCCTTCTCTCCCCTCCCTTTCTCTCTCTCCCTTCCTCTTTCTCACACCTCCCTCCTTTCCTTCATTCCTTCCTTCCCTTTCTCTCTCCTTCCTTGCTTCCCTCTTCCCTTTCTCCCTCCCTTCCTCTTTCTCACACCTCCCTCCTTTCCTTCACTCCTTCCTCCCCTTCTCTTCCCTTCCTTGCTTCCTCCCTCCCTCCCTCCCTCCGTCTTTGTCCCTTTCTCTCTACTCTCTCCCTTCCTCTCCCTCCCTCCTTTCCTGCATTCCTCCCATCTTTCTCTCCTTCCTTGTTTCCTCCCTCCCTTCTCTTACTGAATAAAATACTATGTTTATTACACCTCTTAAGCGTAGCATTTAGGCTCAAAGTTGACTCAGCCTTCCATCCTTCCAAGGTCAATAAAATGAGGACCCTGGGAGTATCCCATATTGCTGGGAGCAATATGCTAACTCTGTAAACCGCTTAGAGAGGGCTGTAAAGCACCATAAAGTGGTATATAAATCTTAAGTGCTTCTGCTTCCGCTATTTATTACACTAAGATGTAATTCCAAGGTGATAATTCCTCCCTTCCAGATAAAAAACTCCATCACTTATTATAATGACTGCAAGTAATCCTCACTTACGACCACAATTAAGCCGAAACTTTCCATTGCAAAGACAGCTGTGAAGTCACTTCCGCCCGGTTTTACGAGCTTTTCTTACCCCAGTTGCTAAGTGAATCACTGCAGCTGTTAAGCGGGTCACGAGGTTGTTTAAAGTCAATCTGGCTTCCCCATTTAACTTTGATCGTGAGAAAGTCGCAGAAGGGGAACCCATGGCCCCTGGACACTGCAACCGTCATAAATACGAGTCAGTGGCCAAGCGTCTGAATTTTGATCCACGTGACCCTGGGAATGCTGCAACGGTCGTAAGTGCAAAAAACTGTCGTAAGTTGCTTTTTTCAGGGCCATTGTAAGTTTGAACAGTCACTAAACAAAAGTTTGTAAGTTCACGACTGTCTGAAAATGGAAAGCAATATATTATCAGGAGGAAAAAACCCATCCTAATTCTATATACAGGCTGATGATGTTTCTTAAGGAGGTTTTTTTTTTTAATTTTTAGTTTTTTAAAGACAAACACTAACAAACACATCAACACAAAACCATCTTCCAAAATACAGCGTGTCGGTTGATACATTTCTTTTGTGCAATGTCATAATTATCAAGTCTTCCCCTTCCAAACATACATTCATGTTGCATAAGTCAACTATATGAATTATATTGTATTATTATTATATCATTAGACTGAACTACAAATTCACATAATTCTTATGGAGGAAATCTGGGTTTTAACAAATCTGAGAACATATAATTCATTTCATTATATTCAATTATACGATATCATTACATGATACAGTATTATCTTTCATATTATACCATTCCTTTTTATGACCTATTTGACTTATCTATTTTCCTATCTATCCATTGATGAAATAAGTCCCAAATTTTGTAATATTCTTTGTCTTCTCGCTCTCTAATTGCTAGTGTCGATTTACTCATTTCTGCACATTCCATCATTATCTTAATCACCTCTTCCTCTATTGGAATTTTTTCACTTTTCCAATTTCTAGCGAATGCGAAGAGTTTGAGGCTGAGGATTTCTGGTTGGCTGGCAATTGTTCCTCGGATTAAGTTAAGAATGGGTAAGACATTCCATCCATCAGAAACTTTTAAATGAATATAGCAATTTCCTTCAGGCATCGGAAAACCCAGAATGTCAAATGCATATCAAGATCTACATGTTTTTCAAATTATGCAACACAGTTGGCAGCTCCAACATATGTGTAAAGAGAGAAAAATGTGCATAACCTGTGAGCCTTTGACTAAAGGACAAATATGCATTTTTCTCTATAGTAAAACCGTTTACAAAAAAAATATGCATGCTAAGTAAAACGTCCATAAATGAGTATACATAGGTCACGTATATTTTTTTTTAAAAAATGTATAAATGGTAGCTCTTTCTGCCAAAATTATTATTATTATTATTTTTATTGAGTAAAATATTTAAAGTAACAATAATATATAAAATTGGATTATAATTCACTAATCTGCATTTTAACCTTCATCTGCATTTCACAAGAAAGTTAACCAAATAAACCCCAAATCTCCCAACCGATATTTGCAGTGCAATTTTGATTTTTTTTTTTAAAAAAATATAATTACGTCAGCTGAAGAGGAATACCAATTTCAGATTTGTCAAGTCAACAGTCACAAATGTGCAGAATTCAGAATTTTGTAAAAAAAAAATAATACAAAATTTTTAAACAAAGGGGTAAGAGCAAACTTCACAGGGTTGGGAAGATGGTTGACAAACTCAACGTTGACTAAATTCTTACAGGTTACTCCTTGACATACAACAGTCCATTTAGTGACCGTACAAAGTTACAACGGCACTGAAAGAAGTGACTTATGACTGTTTTTCACACTTATAACCACTGCAGTATCCCCACGGTGACATGACCAAAATTCAGGCGCTTATCATATGTAGTGGACATGTGCAAATGCAAAGAAATATTGGACAAAAATACGTAGGTGGTTGGAGAAAATGTTAAAACAACGCATGGATTTTAAGCCAGAGATATTTTTGTTAGGTATAATACCTGAAAAGTATGATAAAGGGAACCTGCTCTGCTCTGCTCTGCTCTACCAGATGATATCACTTAATTCAGTAGTGAAATGTCTGCAAGAAACAACCAAGCTCAGAGTTCACCGAGGAGACCTCTCCTTTTCAACAAATATTCTCCTTTATTGCTAGGAACAGTCTAATGCAGTGGTCCCCAACCATTTTTGTGCTGCGGCCCGGTACCAGCATCACAAAATCATCCGTGGCCCGGTACCAGCATCAGCATGCATGGCAAGGCGAGCCGAGCGACCGGCCAGCCAGCCGTTCCCCGCTTCTCCCCGCCACCTTCAACTCCTCCTTTGTACCTGTGTCGATGGGTTTCGCGACGGCTTCGGGACGGTCACTCGGCTCGCCTTGCCATGCGTGCTGAAAGAATCCTCGTGCCTTAGTTTTGTTCGAAGCCGCCCCCCCGATGAAACTAAGGTGCGAGGATTCTTTCAGCACCCAAATGCCGCTTTCTACCCGGAAAAGCTCACCGGAAGCATTTTTTCATCAAAACAAGATGGCGGCGCCCAGCAAACCGGCGGCCCGGTAGAAATTGTTCCACGGACCGGTACCGGTCCTGGACCGGTGGTTGGGGACCCCTGGTCTAATGAACTTCCAGGTGGTGAGCTCCAAAAGGACCATTACATTCGTTAAATTTCAACCCCACTGTGGTCGTGGGTCCCAGAATTTGGGATCACTCTGTAAGTTAGCCCATTTGAGGTATGTTGGTTTAAAAACTGTCTTACGATGCACCATTTCAGCCAGTTAAAGGTTATGGGAAAAAGAGTTTAAGTAGTACAGAACAGTGAACACCAGCAGTATCTGAAGACAGCAGAAGAGAGGAGAAGGAACTGGAGAAGGTTTCCAAATACTGCACAAAAAGATGCAAATAAGAGTAGAACGACTATGGCAAAAGCAAACAAATGTATTACCAATAGTCATAGGAGCCTTGGGTGCGACCCCAAAACAACTGAAAGACACCATACCATTGGCATTGACAAATTCACCATCAGTCAATTGCAAAAAGGCAGCTTTGCTCAGAACAGCTTACATCCAACAATAATATATATAACACCATCAAATATCCATATCTGTCTGTCCCAAGTCCTTGGGGGGTGGGAAGGGGGGGGGGCAGATAAAAAGGCCAAATCCAGTCTGAACATCTGGCTGACTGTGCGACCAACCATAGGAAGACAAATTTAGGAAGCCCATTACTACTGTTCTGCTTCCCCAAATCACCCCTGGGAGAAAACTCCCCATTAACACCTTCTAGTCGAAGGATATTGGAGATTCATGGACACAGATGGTGACTCTTATTAGTGTTCATTTTAAATCTCCCAGTCTGGCTAAGAATGAATTCACTATCTGGGTGAAAAGCCAATAGCTCGTCAATTCAAAGGGCATTATTTCTGGATTTAACATTTTCATGTTTCATATCGGGGTTTTTTTTACCGTATTGTAAACCAACTAGATTTGACTGATGGAGAGATGAGGGAGGCAAAAAGAAGGAAGGGAGGAAGGAGGGAGGGAAAAAGGAATGCAAGGAGAAAACGAAAGAAAGAAAGGAAGGAAGGAAAAGAAGGAAGGAAGGAAGGGAAGGAAGGAAGGAAGGAAGAAGGAAGGAAAAGAAAGGCAAGGAAGAAAGAAGGAAGGAAGGGAGGAAGGAGGGAGGGAAAAGGAATGCAAGGAGAAAACAGAAAGAAAGAAAGAAAGAAAGAAAGAAAGAAAGAAAGAAAGAAGAAGGAAGGAAGGAAGGAAGGAAGGAAGGAGAAAGGTAAGGAGGAAACAAGGAGGAAGGAAGGAAGGAAGGAAGGAAGGAAGGAAGGAAGGAAGGACGGGGGAAGGGAGGGAGGGAAAAAGGCAAGGGAAAAATAGGAAGGAAGGAAGGAAGGAAGGAAAGAAGGAAGGAAGGAGAAAATGAAGGGCGGGAGGGAGGGAGGGAAAAAGAGAGAAAAAGAAATGAGAAAAATTAAACAGGACAACACTCGTTTCACTATCAAGTGGATTTGGGTGCTTCACCATGTGTCAGTCGAACACTGAAAGAAGACTACACTACACAAAAGCCAACACTGGGACACTGAATCTTTGTCACTTGGATTTGGGTTGGGTGAAGTTCCCCGTTGTGAGAAGTGCCTCGCATTCTGACCTCTTCCTCTACCAGCGAAATAATTACAAGCCAAAAAGAAGACTCGCCTGATCCAGGATAAATGCTGTTGTTGCACCAACGGGCTCCCATCAAGCAAAATACCAGCTGGCCTTCAAAGATACAATTAATTTCTTAATCCCAAATTCTTAACTCCCTACGGGGCGCTGTCAAATCAATTATGCCCTATTGGCATCACGGGGACTCATCACAATCACTCACACACACACAAACACACGCACACACACAAACATGGCAACGCCACGGAAGAGGTGGAGTGCCGAAAAACAGGAGCAACTGGTTCTGTCCAAGAAACGCCACTTTTCTTTCCCTCCATCGAAATCAAACGCGAGGGGGAATCGTTTCCGAATCTTTCCAAATTTATCGGGACGGAGCCATGTGGTTAATTGCCCATTGTCTGCACTAAGCGCTGGCAACGTGAGTTGCATGGCTCTCTCGGAGCATCAATTAAATGCCTTTCCGGGACGGATCGTTAACGTTGTGCCATTACCGAACGGGGGAAAAAAGAAGAAAAAAAAATTCAGTGAAGGGAAAAGAGAAGAACATCAGCAAAAGAGGAAACTAGAAAAAGAAACCACTGATGGTTCCACGGAGGGACCTTGTTCTGTTTATGGGATCTTTTCCCAATTTGCACCTATGTTGCACCCAGGGTCGCGCGTCGACACGCCGCGCTGCAATTCCGTCAGTAACCGATGAGGGTTTGCAGTCCTTCCTTGGACGACGCGCAAAGTGGTCTGCGGCCTAGGCTGACCTTTTACCCCCCCATCCTTGACGCTACGCAATCCGCTCCGTGTCTATTGTGGTCTGCGGGGGATTTCGAGTAGCCCAGCTGCCAGAATAATTAGGATGTTGCTTAATGACAAGCCCCTCAGATAAGGTGGGCGATTCTGCATGGGCAGCAACAGGGCCTCCGAGGAGTTGGGGGGTGGAGAGAAACTGGGGAAGGACTTTGCTGTGACAAAACCAAACCTCGTCTGGGCCGCAGCAGAGGTCGGCTGACTGGGCCAGAAGGAGATCGCAAAATGAAAAAATCTCACCGTACCTACGAGAAGGACGTTCGCGCTTCTGAACTTCCGAAGGTGAACATGGAAAAGTTTCTTGGAGCTGTTGCAAACTGATTTATAAGACCGAGGTGGGAAATGCACGTCGGATCCATCTAGAAACAAAGGGCCAGCTGAAAGGGATTCAATCGAATCCTTTTTAAAAAATAAAAAAAAATAATGATCATACTATCAAGAGGGGTCAAAAGTTTAATGGTGCAAAAAGGTCAATTTTGATGGGTTTCTTTATAGGTAGAGAGTATGAGCCAAGAGAAGAGAGTATCTGTAGCTCAGGGCTGAAATGAGGGATCCTTGGTTCTCTCTGAGCTTGGCTGTTTTGTTGCAGACATTTCATTACCTGACTAGGTAACATCATCAGTATTAGAAGGGAATGGAGTTTGCAGGAAGGAGGAGGAGGAGGAGGAGGAGGAGGAGGAGGAGGAGAACTATGGGGTCCTTGGTCCTCTCTGAGTTTGGATGTTTTCTTGCAACATTTCATTACCTGACTAGGTAACATCATCAGTATTAGAGGGAGGAGGAGGAGGAGGAGGAGGAGGAGGAGGAGGAGGAGGAGGAGGAGGAGGAGGAGGAGGAGGAGGAAGAAGAAGAGGAAGAAGAGAACTGTGGGGTCCTTGGTCCTCTCTTCTGAGCTTGGTTGTTTTCTTGCAGACATTTCATTACCCAAGTAGGCAACACCATCAGTGCTACAAAGGACTGCTTTCTGTTTATATACTAGTGGCTTGCCCTGTCAGTATTAGTGAAAGTGTTCTTGGCAGCTCATTGATTGGGGTACACTGACAAGGCAAGCCACTATATATAAACAGAGAGCAAACCCTACTCTCTTGTAGCACTGATGTCGTTACCTAGTTGGGTAATGAAATGTCTGCAGGAAAACAACCAAGCTCACAGCACATTTAGAACTGCATAATATGCCCATGTCTGACTATGGATTGAACCCTAACCTCTCAGTTTCATAGGCATATACAACAACTGCTACAACAATTACAACAACAACAGAAATAAAAATATACAGTAATGCAAGGGGAAAACTTGTAACCCTCCAAGGGCTGAACTTCAACTCCCAATATCCGTCTTCCCCATTGCCTTTGCTTGTCAGATCCTGGGAACATTGCAACTGTCATAATACACGTGTCGGTTGCCAAGCATCCAAATTTGGATCACGGGACCATGGGGATGCTGCAACGGTCGTTAAATGTGAAAAACGATCTTAAAAGTCACTTTTTTTCAGTGCTGCTGTAATTTTGAACGAATATTTGTACATCGAGGTGCTGAATCTACCTTTCCTATGCTCAGTTTGTTCCATTCCTTGCACAACTTCCTTGTTGTGAAAAGAAAAGCTATCGCGTCTCGGGGTTGGGCAGAGGGAAGAAAACAGACACTATTCCTGTGTGATTTGGCCAACATAATCTGAGGCACCGAAGGCAGCCAGGGCCTGGACTGGAGGGTAAACATTTCATTAAGAGGAAAAACAGAAGGTCCTTTCAGTGGGACCTGGCTCGCTTCTGACTTGAGTTATTTGCTTACTCATTCCAAGAAAAAAAATAAAAAAAATTAAGAATTGCATTCAAAGAAAAGTCTGTAGAGATTCATCCAGATCATGGTTGTCCCAAAGCTGCCTTTTTTCTTTTTTTTTCAGGAGACAACTGGAATTTCTTGATTTTTTTTCTTTTGAAGATATTTCACTTCTCATCCAGGAAGCTTCCTCAGCTTCTTCAGAATGGTCGAAAGAACTGAAGAAGCTTCTTGGATGAGAAGAGAAACCTCCTCAAAGCAAAAAAACAAACAAACAAGGAAGTCCAGTTGCCTCCTGAAAAAAAAAACTCCTTTGGGATATTCAAAGAAAAGCTGAATTTCTACCCTGGGTCTCGCCTTCTGAAAGACTTGTGTGCGAAAGGTTGTTCGGAATTACATGTTGTTTCCTATTCCCAAATGGGGACGACAGGTTGATGTTCGACTGCAATGGAGCCCGAAATTTCTATTCTTAAGTGAGACACTTTTGAAGTGGGTCTTGTCCCGTTTTATGACCTTTCTTACCACAGTTGTTAAGTAAATCGTTGCAACTGGTAAGCAAGTAACCCGGTTGTTAAGGGAATCTGGATTCCCTGTGGACTTTCCTTGTCAGAAGGTATTGTGGTTCACCGACAGCCTGTGCAGACAGCTGTGGAATCGGATAGTGGGGAAGAATGGGGACCAGTCTGAGAGTCTGGAGAGGACTCGGGTGAGGGTCCTGTGTTCGATGCAGAGATTGGGCCAGGACCATCTGGGAGTGGGGTGCTGACTCTGGAGCCTCTGGCAGAGGCAAGAGAAATCTGTTCCCAGTGTGCGTGTGCGCAGAGCTGCTAGAAGGCAAGAGCATAAAAGGGGCAACTCAGGAGTAAGGCTTGGAGGTGATTGCCCCTCCCATAAGGGATAAAGGACAGGCAAAGGTAGAGAAACCTTTGCAGGAAGCAAAGTCATTTGTTCTGTTCAGATTAAACCTTGAAGCTCTGTGTGCAGTTCAGTTGGTTTTTTTATAGTTCATTTGGCACTTTTATTGTTGGCAGCAATTCAAAGGAAAGAGAGGTGGGTGCTTATCTCGAGGAACTGTTTGGGACTCATTATGGGCTGGGAATGAACATAATTCCCAGCGCTGAAATAAACAAGAGTTGTTTTAACTAAACGTTTGCTTAATTACCATCTCAGGAAGCCTTAGTCGGAACAGAAGGTCATAAAAGGAGATCATGTGACGTCGGGAAACAGCCATGTTCGTAAGAATGAACTAGTTGCCAAGCACCTGAGTTTTGATCGTGTGAACATGGAAATGTGTCAAAGGTCACAGTGTGAAAAATGGACCTAAGTCACGAATCAGGAAGTTTGCTACACTTGCTTATTCCCCCAGCAGAAAACAATTTATGGAAGCTTTATATTCTACAGTAGAAATTTTAATTGCACTGATTTTTTTTTTTTCCTAAGGCTGACTTGAGCTTGCTGAAGATGACAACTTAATTATTAGCCATTCCTTTCTGCATCATTTTAAAATAAAATAGAGGAAGGGAAAAAATATATAAAGAAACAGGGAGGGTCTTGGGTGGGGGATAAAAACAACAACCATAGCTTTTCCTAACTTCCATTTTCTTCAGGTGCTTAATCTGAGCTTATGTTAAGAGCCCACAACCAAGAAAGACATGCAAATTTCCTTCTAAACAGTTTCCTTTATTGCTCCTCATTTAAGGACAAAAATCTTGCCAAACTTCAGTAACTACTTGATCTTTAAAGACGTACAGTGGAACAATTAAGAGAGGAGCCGTCTTCACCCTTGGTCTCCCACACAAATTATCTAAACTTTGCTGTCTCTTGCTTCTCTGGAATGCAGCCCCTCCCTCCTGGGAATCCAGACTACATTCCACCACAGCTGGCTGGCCTCCAAATGCAAAATCGAGTGAGCTCCCATCTCCCTGGAGACAATAATCACATCAACAACTCGATGGTCTCCATATTTTTTCTCCGTGTCATATCATATAGGTGGGCATATGGATAATTTTGTATTTATTTATTTTGTCCTGTTTATGACGTAGGGCATACCGGAGGGCAGTGAGCGTTTAAGAGCTGCGTGCAACGGAATTTCATTTTAAGGTATGCTGATTAGTGTGCATCTAAAGTGGTTCTAAGTCTCTTTAAGTCTATCGAGGGGTGGGCTTCAAAAATGTTAGCAATGGGTTTTCGGCCCAGTTGCTGGGTGGGTGTGGCCATAATGGGTGTGGCCTAGTTAGCCTCCTGCACCACAGCGGGGGGAGGCTTTCCTTGCATCTCCAGGAGGGCAAAAACGGCCTTCCCAGGCTCTGGAGGCTCTCTGGAAGCTGGAAATGGGCCCATTTCTGGCCTTCCTGAACTTCCGGGAGGCCCATTTTTCGGCCCCCGAAAGCCTCCGCGTGCAACCTGTACTTTCCTGCACTCAAAACGGGCCATGTGGGGACTCCTACTTTCCTGAACTCAAAACGGGCCGTGTGGGGACTCCTACTTTCCTGAACTCAAAATGGATTGTGTGGGGACTCCTACTTTTCCGCACTCAAAACGGGCTGTGTGGGGACTCCTACTTTCCTGCACTCAAAACGGGCCGTGTGGGGACTCCTACTTTCCTGCACTCAAAACGGGCCGTGTGGGGACTCCTACTTTCCTGCACTCAAAACGGACCGTGTGGGGACACCTACTTTCCTGAACTCAAAACGGGCCGTGTGGGGACTCCTGAGAGGAGAGGGGTGGTGGGGTGGGCAGGGCCAGCCAGGAGTAAGATTTGGGGTTCTCCAAACTGCAAAGAATCTTAGGTAGGGGCTCTTCTGAACTCCCAGCAACCCACCCCTGAGTCTATCCCCAGGCCCACCAGAAAAACCAGATCTTCACAGAGTCTCTTGAAAGAGTATCAAAATGAGAGCCAATCTTATCTCCTCAGGGATGGCATTCTAGAAAGAGGGGGCTACAATGGAGACCCCCCCTTTCTTCTTGGTCCTTAAAAGAGGGGACTCCCCACTTGAGTGGGTCAGGTAGGTGCACCTGATTATTGATTATTAACTGGTTATTGCAACTACAAAATTAACAACGTCTTGCTAATTCCTTCCTATTTTTCCAACACTGGAGGTTTTTTAAGAAGAGAATGGACAACCATGTGTCTGACATGGTATAGGGTTTCCTGCAGCAGGGGGCTGGACTAGAAGACCTCCAAGGTCCCTTCTTTTATTCTGCTCATACTCACCCTTTCAATCTTGTTCATGTCACTGTATCTCCGCAGATATATTTGCATTCATTATGAATGCCTATACAAATATTGGTTTTTTTATTCCTAGGATCTCCTATTATGATCTGACCATGATCGTAGCTCACGCGGAAACCAATGCATGCACAAACACATGCATAAAACACTTCCTTCCTACAGGTAATTGAACGCAGTGTAAGTGAGGTTTGACAGACAAGGTCTTACGTCAGTAGGGCTCTACTACACTTAACCGAGCTACTTTTATCCAAATAGAATTACTCTCTAATTCTTTTCCAATAAACCCACTCCTTTCCCTCCCCCATCAAATATTTCAACGGAATTACAATTTTCAGCAGCCTTTGTGGGAGAAGATCTACCCGCTAGCCATAGCTCTCTTTTCTATGGCCATTGAACATAAAATTCTTCTAGTGGTCAGTCTTGCAACTAGAGATTAGAAAGATATGGATTATGACTTGCTGACGGAAAATGATGTAGAAAAATGTGATCTAAAATACAGATAGTCCTTGACTTATGACCACAATTGAACCCAATGTTTCTGTTGTTAAGTGAGACTTAAGTGAGCTTTGCCCTATTTTATGACTTCTCTTGCCAGAGTTGTTAAGTGAATCACTGAAGTTGATCATTCCCATTCATTCCCTAGTCCCGTGATGGCGAACTTATAGCATACGTCCAGTGGTGGCAGGCAAAGCCCTCTCTGCGGGCACGTGAGCCGTTGCCCCAGCTCAGCTCCCACCAACCAGCTGGTCTCTGGATCTCTGCCACGCATTCGCAAGGAGGAGCATGCACAGGGACGCCTGCGTGGGGTGTGTGTGCATATGTGGGGGAAGCACGCGCAAGCGCAGGGGGTGGGACGCATGCGCAGGGATACACGCACGTGCATGGGGGAAGTCAGTGGTGGGATTCAATTTTTTTTACTACCGGTTCTGTGGGCGTGGGGTGGCTTGGTCACTGTGGCAGGGGAAGGATACTGAAAAATCTCCACCCCACTCTACCCCACTAACCTGCTTTCCAGCTCCATTCTCCTGTGCGGGGCAACCAAAGAGGAGCCAGACGATTAGCTGAGAGGCAGAGAATAGATGGGGGCAGGGGGACCAGTCAGAGGTGGGATTTGCCAGTTCTCCGAACTACTCAAAATTTCCACTACTGGTTCTCCAGAACTGGTCAGGACCTGCTGAATACCACCTCTGGGGGATCCGCACACGCGCTGTGGGCACTCGGTGCCGAACAGGTTAGCCATCACTGCTCTATCCTATCCTATCCTATCCTATACTAAACCTAATCCCTATTCTATTCCTATTCCTAATCCCTATTCTATTCTATTGTAAGCCTAAACCTAAACCTAATCCCTATTCTATCTCTATTCCTAATCCCTATTCTATTATATCCTAATCCTAATCCCTATCCTATTCCTATTCCTAATCTTTATTTCTATTTCTATTCTATATCACAAACCACAGTTCCAAACCAGGTCAGGGTTTAATTTGCCAAGACTTGGTATCCCAGAAAAAATGTTGATTTCAGTGTGTCGGGAACAAGCAATATCCAACGAAATGCTTGCCTGCCTGTCCTGTTTATCATGCTATGGTTGCCAGCGCAGGGAACAATTTGAGTGAGTGAAAACCTGCAGTAACCCCCACCCCTTGATCTTGGCTTTTCCGTTGCCACACGTTTGTTTGTTGCAACTGCTATGCAATCCGATATTCCTTTCCCCAACAACCCGGAGCAATTCTGGCAAGGGTTGACACTCCAGCCATTTTCCAAATGACTTCAAGGCAGTTCCAGAAATACATGTGTTTTGACTCCTGCTGATCCTGTCATGAGACCACCAGGCCGTTCTGAGGTAACGGTGCCATATGTGACTTGTAAAGAGAAAGGCAGAGAGGTTTTTTCCAGGCACACGGGGTGAAAAATAATAACACCGGAGCCCCCAGGAAAAACGAAAACACATTATCCTTCGTGGGAGAAGGATGAACCTAATCTCTGATGCCCATAATCTACCAAGATTCTAATAAAAGAGACTATTTGTATTTCATGGTTGAAATGTCTGCTCCTTGGGTTGTTTTCTTGCAGACATCCCATGATCCATCTAGATGATATCATCAGTGCTAGAAGGGAGTGGGGTTTGTGGAGAAGAGGAGGAAGAGGAGCAGTAGGAGAGGGAGGGGAGGAGGACAACGATGGTGGGGCCTTTAGTGCTCTCTGAGTTGGTTGTTCTTTTGCAGACACCTTATAACCTAACTATGTAATATCATCAGTGCTAGAAGGGAATGGGGTTTATGGAAAGGAAGACGACGTCTGTGGGGTCCTTAGCGCTCCCTGAGCTTGGTTCTTCCATCAGACATTTCATTGCCTAACTAGTTAACATTATCAATGTTAGTGTCAGCTTTGGAAGCCACGTATTCCTCTTAGAAGCTTCCACGCTGCCACATTCTTGTGCCTGGGAAATTGGGAGGGATCTCATAGAAAGGGAGAAGGTTAGTCTTTAAAGCGTAGTGACTCTTCCAACCCAGCTTCTAACGAAAGGGTCTTCAAACCTGGCATGCTTAAGACTAGCGAACTTCAACTCCCAGAATTCCTGAGCTGACATGGAGGGAGGAGGAATTCTGGGAGCTGAAGTTCACGAGCCTCAAAGCTATCAAGTTTGAAGACCCCTGTTCTAAAGATTCCCAACAGTGTCACCTTAGGAGAGAAGAGCCCCAGACATCAGCTGGGAAAATCCTGCCTTTTCCCATAAGCCTTTTAAATAATAATAATGACGATAAAAGATTTTTGAGATTGGAAAGCTTCCAAGCAAATTAAAGGACTGATTCCTGCTTCCCAGCTGGTGGGGCCACGGATTAAGACAAACGGGATAAAAGGGAAATCTCTCAACAGGGCTTAGCAACCGGACAATGGCATCGCAGCATGAGCTGCGGAGATAACAAGGACTAATCAGCCCATCCGTTGCCTTGTTGTTCCAGATTTAAACAGGAGTTTTGATCAGTTTCTTCCCTTATTCAGCGGAACGGCAGAACAGGCCAGGCCCTTGGTCAGACCCAACTGTGTGCTGGACCAGATATCACTTCTGTCCTCTGGGAATTGGCATCCATCATCTAGGACAGAGGTGGGGAACTGTGGCCCCTTTATGACGTGTGGACTTCAACTCCCAGAATTCCTGAGCCGGCATGAGGGAACTATAGTCCCTTTATGACTTGTGGACTTCAACTCCCAGAATTCTTGAGCCAGCATGAGGCAACTATGGCCCCTTTATGACATGTGGACTTCAACTCCCAGAATTCCTGAGCCAGCATGGGGGAACTATGGTCCCTTTATGATATGTGGACTTCAATTCCCAGGATTCCTGAGCCAGCATGAGGCAACTATGGCCCCTTCATGACATATGGACTTCAATTCCCAGGATTCCTAAGGCAGTATGAGGCATTTATGACTCCTTTATGACATTTGGACTTCACATCTCAAAATTCCTCAACCAGCTTTGCTGGCTCAAGAATTCTGGGAGTTGAAGTCCACAAGTCATAAAAGGGCCATCAGTCCCCACCACTCATGTGGGGCCAGAGACAGGTGAAAGTAAAACTCTTATAAAAGTAAAGGTAAAGATTCCCCTCACACATACATGCTAGTGGTTTCCGGCTCTAG
Source organism: Pseudonaja textilis (assembly GCF_049901715.1). Lineage (NCBI taxonomy): Eukaryota > Metazoa > Chordata > Lepidosauria > Squamata > Elapidae > Pseudonaja > Pseudonaja textilis. Next base: position 249,475,150 of record NC_141991.1, read on the forward strand.
GGGGCTCTGCTCATCTCCATTACAAAGCCGAAGAGCCAGCACTGTCCGAAGACATCTCCATGGTCATCTGGCCGGCATGACTAAACACCGAAGGTGCACGGAACGCTGTTCCCTTCCCACCAAAGGGGTCCCTATTTTCTACTTGCATTTTTACGTGCTTTCAAACTGCTAGGTTGGCAGAAGCTGGGACAAGTAACGGGAGCTCACTCCGTTACACGGTGCTAGGGATTCGAACCGCCGAACTACCGACCTTTCTGATCGACAAGCTCGGCGTCTTAGCCACTGAGCCACCGCATCCCTCCAAAACTCTTACGGATTACCCCCCAAAAACTTCTGGTGATATATCCATCGCCTTGGATTGTGAATAACTTAACAATTGCAGTGGTTCACTTAACAACTCTGGCAAGAAAGATTGAGATCCATTGTGATAGTACATCATGGACTACCTTTGTATGACTCTGTTCAGAGAACTGAGAATCGGGGTGAAGGAAGAACTGATCAAACCAGGAATGCTAGTATATACAATCGCGCATTCTTTCCATAGATCTATGACCAGTGTTATTCAATATTACTATTACCCAAGAGTAATAATAGCTAATGGTTGAGAAGGAATACTGTAGTTACGATGCGAAAGGACCTGAAGGAAAGTAGAATGGAAATCAGTGACTTGGATTGCATACATCTTTGTGTATGTCCTCGTCCACCAAAGTGTTGCTAGAATTTGCTACCATGGCGATATCTTGACATACCTGGCTACAGGTGTCACTGCACAAGCTCAGTTTACTGAACAGGTAGTGTGACTGGGATTTTGCAAGAGGTAGAGATGGACTCCTTTGGTTGGCGTCCTTGACTATGTTCTGAGGGGTCCTTGGCGCTCTCTGAGCTTGGTTGTTTGCTTGCAGACCTTTCAAGACCCCACTAGGTAACATCATCAGTGCTAGAAGGAAGTGGAGTTTGAGGATTGAGAGAGGATTGTGGTGTCCTTGGTGCTGAGTTTGGTTGTTCCTTGCAGACCTTTCAAGACCCAACTAGGCAACATCATCAGTGTCAGAACTGAATAGTTTGTTTTTAAATGTTTTAAATGATAATGACTTGGTGGGAATGTTCCTTGATTAAGCTGTTGTTTATTGTTACCATGGTTGTCTGAGTTGGTAGCTGCTTGATTGGGCTGTTGTTTATGTCTTGATTGTTGGTCTAGTGTTAACCTTGAATTTAATTTCTGATTATTTGGGTGTTGATTGGTAGAGATGAGGTAGTTTGGCCTTTTTGTTTCATATTTGGAAAAAGAGAGAGAGAGAGAGAGAGAGAGAGAGAGAGAACGATAATATCTCACTCCTTTCTAGCACTGATGATATTACCTAGTTGGGTAACGAAATGTCTGCAAGAAGACAACTACAGGGAACCAAGCACCTGACAGTTCAAGCCTGAGCTACAAATATTTTCTTCTACTAAAACAAAATGCCATTTTTTTTCTGTTACTAAGCGAGACAGATATGGTGAGTTTGGTCCCATGTTGCAACTTGTCTTGCCGCAATTGTTAAACCATTCACTGCAGCGGTTAAGTTACGAAGCTGGTTGTGAACCGAATAGGCCTTTCCCCATTGTGTCAGGAGGTCACAAAAAGGGAATTAACGTGACCCCAGGACGCTGCAACCGTCATAAATGTGAGTCAGTTGCCGACAGTCTGCATTTTGATCGCGTGGCCGTGGAGGAGGGCGAACGCTGCCATGTTGGTTCAAGTGCGAAAAACAGCCACGGTCATTTTTTCCCTCCCGGGGCCATTTTAACTTCAAACGGTCACTATAAATAAACCGCTGTTAAGTCAAGGGCCACCTGCCTTTCAAAATTTGGTGTAATAAATTCTAAACCCAGTCAGGACGATGTAGGTATTTTTTTAATGTTAATTTTAAAAACTTTTGTAGCCCGCTCTAGTAGCGGACTCTCAAAAGGCAAGGGTGGCATTTTAAAAAAATGCAGCAAATAAACCTGGGTTTCTATGAATGCGTGGTTGTGTGCCTGTGTGCGCGCGCGCACACACACACACTTCTTTGTCTGTCTAGTTGCATTCTCTCCCCCCCACCAGAAATTCTTTTTCCCAGACACAGTTTTTCCTTCTTTGTATAATCTCTTCCACCCAAACCACCCCCCTCTTCCCTCTCTCCTTTTTGCTCCATTCATTCTTCCATAAATTTATTCTAGCTCTTTAATCTACATGTGGCTGGGCAGATGTCCAAAAAACGGGGTGGGGGGGGTGGGGGGGAGGAAAAGAAAAGAAAACCCAACAATACCCAAAACCTTTCCTTTCCAACAAAGACGAGAAAACCAGGCAGGAAGGAAAGAAATTCCGGCTGTCAGGTGCTTTTCTCTCATCCTCCGTCTCCAACGAAACCTCCCTGGCCGATGACGGATCATCTCGATGGCCTGTCCGTTCTTCGGCTGGCCATTGGAGGTCACTGGCAGGAGGGTATCGAAAGATCTCCAGCATCTCTCCAGCCAAAAGCCCCAGAGCTACATCTCTCCCTTCGATTTCTGCTTTCAAGCGGGAGACAGAGAGAGCCAAGCCTAACTGGCAAGATTCTTCGATAGGGATTCCCAAACGGTCTTAACCCGACCGGAAGACGTCGCGAGAGGCTTCTTCTTCTAGATCTCTTTTCCTGCGTTCTCGATTTTGCCCGCAGGTCTCTCTTTTCACTAAATAGGGAACGTTTTGAGAAAGGGGGAAAACAGGAGGCCGGGAAAACACAAGTCTTCCTTTTGCCTTAATTAACCGAGGGACAGAATCAAGATTATGTGAAGGGTTAATAGCAGTAGTACTTAGGCTTATATACTGCTTTCCAGTGCTTTCCAGCCCTCTCTAAGCGGTTTACAGAGTCAGCCTGTTGCCCCCAACAATTTGGGTCCTCATTTGACCCACCTCGGAAGGATGGAAGGCTGAGTCAACCTTGAGCCTGGTGAGATTCGAACTGCCAAATTTCAGGCAGCCAGCAGAAGTAGCTGGTAGTACGACACTCTAACCACTAGGCCACCGCAGCTTTACGCCGCTTTATAATGCCTTGGGGCAAGGCCACACTTAGAATATTGATCGCCACGTTGTAAAATTTGGTTGCCATGATGTAAAACAAAATGTTGAGACTCTGGAAACAGTGCAGAGAAAAGCAACTAAGGGGATTGGAGGAATGGAGGCTAAAACATACGAAGAACAGTTGCAGGAATTGGGTATATCTAGTTTAATAAAGAGAAGGACTAGGGATGATAAGGTAGTGTGGGAAGCTCCCCCCTCCTCCTTGAAGAATGAAATATTTTGAGGAATATTAAATAGGCAGAATATTATATTTCTCCAAAGGGAGAAATGGAGAAACATGTTTGTTTTTTTTCAAGGCAGCAAGCAGCCCCCGTTTTCCTTAACAGGCCACAGCAGAGGTCAGCACTTAAGAGATAAAGAGCTTATTGAAAGAAGAAGCCAACTACCAGTATCTAGACGGTGCTATTCATAAGCAAAAGCAAACATTGCAGGAAGAAATCCATTCAAGGCAGGATATTTTGAAACTCCCCGCCACAAAGCTTGAACAAAGGCAGAATGATACGATTAGAAAGGAGCCCCTCACTCCAGAAGCCAGAGGTTGACCAGATTAGCTCAGACAAACCTCTGGGATTTGCATTTCCTCTTTTGCCTATAGAGCCAGCTATGACCCCTACATAACCCCCACATGACCCCATAGGAATTTGACAACAACCAATAGAATACATGTTCTTGCATAGGAACAGGAAGCTCAAATGCAAAGCCCAAGAGAAGGTATAAATATCCCTCACTCTCAACTCCATTTTGGTCAGCTGCACCAGAAAAATATGTGCTTGATGGTTCTGTTCATCATTAAACCATCTTTCCAATCAGCCTCCATTGTCTTTCTCCCAGTTTGGAACTGAAGTAGATGGATATTTCTTCTAACAAGTCCAATCTATCTATCTATCTATCTATCTATCTATCTATCTATCTATCTATCTATCTATCTACCTACCTACCTACCTACCTATATAAAAGTGAAGTATTTATGCGTCATCACAAAATCTTCAGAACCATGAAGCCTACAAACTTGAAATTTGGCACATATGTTCTTCTTGGCTTCTAGGTGCTCACTAAGAAAGGATTTTTTTGAAATGACCAATATTTGAGGATCTTCCACAAAGAACAGAGGCTCAACTTAATTCTCCAAGCTCCTGAAGGCAGGACAAGAAGCAATGGATGGAAAATACTCAAGGAGAAGACCAACCTTTATAAGTAGATATTATGTTGTACATAATAAAAGCAGGTTAAATATCTATTATTAAAACCTTTTAATTAATACAAATGTCAATGGAGGGAAATAGGCGTTTGTGGGTTTTTTGCACAGAACTCTGCCACGTTCGAAGAACCTCCAATTGTGAACAGCCAGCTAAAACAGCCCGGGGGATTATCTGCAAACTGAGTTTTATTTAAACCGGCTTTTTTTCCCAAAGTGAGTGTCCTCCAGATATTATGAAATCTGCAAAGTAGATTTTTAAGTAAGAGATGTAAACTAAAAATAAAAATGGAGATTAAATGAAATGACTGTTTTTGACTGATTAAAGCATTAAAAGTAAAGGGGAGGAAAGGAGGGAGGGAGGACAAGGCTAAAATCATTGAAATATTCAATCTGAGTTTGTACAGATTGTCTAAATGAGACAGCTGGAGTCAAAGCCAAAAATAGAGCTATTGGCCCATTGGTTAAAAATGTTGGGGAGTTTTGTTCCAAGACATCTGGAGAGGTTTCAAAAAGCTTCCAGGCTAAGGGCCCATTACTCTGAATAATTTACAGGTGGTCTTTAAGCATTCATTTAGCAACTATTCAAAGTTAGAATCGTACTAAAAAAAAAATGACTTATGACTTGTTCTCGCACTTAGGACCGTTGTAGCATCTCCACGTCATGTAACATCACATAGCAATATTCCAATATTCTCAGCGGTTGCCACAAAGCAAGGGAGTCAAGCTATTTTCCAAAGCACCTGAAGGCAGAACAAGAAGTAATGGATGAAAATTCATCAAGGAGAGATCCAACCTAGAGCTAAGAGAAATTTCCTGACAGTGAGAACAATTAATCAGCGGAAGAACTTGCACTTTTCTCTTTGTTTTCTTCTCAGCTGATTGTTGGAGGATTTTTTTCCCTCCTGTCAGCTGATCATTGGCTTTTTTCTTTTTTTTACTACCGGTTCAGCTGAACCAGTCCAAACCGGTAGCATACCACAAATGCTGCTGCAACACTGGAGGTTTTAAAGAAGAGACTGGACAGCCACTTTTTTGAAATGATATAGGGTTTCCTGCTTGAGCAGGGGGCTGGACTAGAAGACCTCCAGGGTCCCTTCCAACTCTGTTAATCTGCCACATTCCCTCCTCCTTCACGCAACTCATTTGAAGATAAGCTGGGCCGCTTAAAGGTGGACTTGAAATCCCAGCAGGAAGCCACCGTGAAGAATGTCACCTGCTGTGAAATGAGCAGGCACCTTACGATCTAACATCTCTGTGTCTTGTATTCTTAAGATAAAAACACTCGGGAAGTGTCAGATCATTGCCCCAGCAAGAATCAGCTTCCCTGATTTCCCTGGAGTGAGAGACTCTTACCAGCTGAAGTTCTCTAAGCGATTTTCAATCTTCTGGGATTGCCTCAGGTGGCTTTCTTCCCAACTAATCTAAACCTTCTGCCCCAAACCGAGTAGAGCACGAATGTCCTTTGAGGAGAGAGATTAGAGATATTCTCTTAATATCTCCAAGGGAAGAAGAAGTTATCAAAGCAATATCTCAAAGGTAGGAGTCTCCCTTTCGCCATGATAATCAAGGCAGACCAGCTAATGTCCTGCAGACCAACTTATGTCCTGCTCCATGAAAATAAGAGCATCCCAGATAGATAGACAGATAGATAGATAGATAGATAGATAGATAGATAGATAGATAGAAAGAAAATACCCAGTGAAGGGACCACTGGTTTTGTTCTTGAAGGTCTCGTCACAATTTAGTCCAGCTCAATCAGTATCTGTCTGGCTTACTTCTGTGGCCCATCTTCTCAGGTATCTAAGACTTCTTCACCCAAGAACTGGAAGACCTCAAGTGAGTCCACCCATTTGTTCCATCCAAATTAAAGCATTCACACCTACTGGCTTCACTACCTCTGAAGAAACATATCCAACAAAATGAGAGTCCACCAACTCTTGGTTCCGCTGTCCACCAATTCTTCTACCATCTATGAGTTGCTTCCACTGTCCACCAGTTAGCAACTCCGTCCAGCTTTTGATCGCTTTTGATCTCTTCCTGTGGCTGAAATGCATGTCTTTATGTCCTGTTCTCTGGAACCAAAGAGCAGGTATCTTAACCTTCTCCTGTGTGGCATCCTTTCAGATATATGAAATACAGGTAGCCCTTGACTTACAACCATTCATTTAATGACAATCAGAAGTTACAACGGAACTCAAAAGAAGTCATCCTTTTCACGCTTACAACTGTTGCAGCATCTCCACAGTCACATGATCAAAATTCAGACATTTGGCAATTGGCATAGGTTTATGATGGTGGTGACGACCCAAAGGGGTGTGGCACAGAAGCAACAGAGTCACAAAAGTAGGTAAAGTCCCTTTAATTCCTCCAGCTTGGCCCCCAATGTCCAGTTATCATCGACTGGAGAAAAAAACTATCCCAAGAACAGTTTTTAAAGGGAAGAAATTCTGTCCGAACCCAAAGTACATATAAATTATAAATAAAAACCAACACAAACCACAAAGCTGCAGCAATTAATGAGACAAGGCAGGATAAGGAATTGCAGAACTTAAAAGATAAGGAAACACACACAGTTGGGAAGATGCCAGAACCCAGATAAGACATGACAAACAAGGATAACACACACTTTGCTTCCAGCAAGGTGCTGTGCGCAAACACCCTTTTTAAATCCTGTTTTCCCAGCTGCAGCTAACGAAGGGAATCAGAGCCTTTTTCTCTCCCATAACCCACATTGCTCCCTTATCCATTCCTCCCTGCGTGTCCTAGGATGAAGAGGGGGTAGCCCTGGGTCTTCCTCTAAATGCCCAGCGGGACTGTGCCCTTCCCCAGTTTCTTCCACAGCCACCAGAGCCACACTCCCACTCCCTGTCAACTGTTCGACCTCCCCCTCGGAATCAGATTCCAACAAGGGCATGACAATGGTTATAATGTCCCAAGATCATGCAATCCTCTTTTCCAACCAGCTAAATCAGTGGGGAAGCTGGATTCACTTAACTGTGTTACTAAGTTAATAACTAATGTTATTCACTTAACAAGTCCAGCAAGAAAAATCATCGAAGGACCAAAGGCCGCTGAACAGCTGTCTTGCTTAGCAATGGAAGTTTTGGTTTCAGTCGTGGATGTAAGTCAAGGACAACCTATGTGAGCGCACATACCATTACTGACTTTTGTTCCCCAATATAAGCCAGGATCCTTGCCTTTAATCCCAGCTGATTTTGATGGGAGTTCAATTCCCTTCCTGCTTGAGATTCCCAAAACATTCAGAGGGGTTGTTCTCAAAAGTGCTTTTTCCAAAATGCAACGGAACTTTCTTGGGTTGTCTGAAGAGGTTTCGCTTCTCATCCCAGAAGCTTCTTCAGCTTCTGCGGAAACTTCTTGGATGAGAAGCGAAACATCTTCAAGGAAAAAAAAAATGAAACAAAACAAGAAAGTCCAGTTGCCTTTTGGAAGATGCACCTCTGGGACAACCATGACCTGGACCACTGATGAAATGCTACCGGTTTGGCCCGGTTCAACTGAACCGGTAGTAAAAAAAAAAAAAGAAGAAGAAGCTCTGATGATCAGCTGAGAGGAGAAAAGAAGAGAAAAGCGCAGGATCGATCTTCCTACACGGCCCTGAGCATTTCTGTTCTTTATCCTCTCAGCTGATTGGTGCAGCAGAGCCTCAGTTGGTATTTGGAAAGCTGCATGCGCGCACGCAGTGCACGATCCCCGAACCAGTAGGGAAACTGGTAGAATCCCACCACTGGACTTGGATGATGGAGAACCTCCATAGACATTTAGTGAAGATCCATTGGGTGTGGAGATGGGAAGAACCGTTCCCTTTTCCCTGCTTACAGGGGTCCCAAATCCTTTACAGTGTGCATGTAGATATAACTCTCCATCTCTGCGTGTGTAAATGTGGGGTAGAAAGGGGTGGAGGTGTTGAAAGAGGAAAAATAGCTGGTGGCGAAGGATTAACTTGTCCCCTCTGGCAACACACATCGTATCTCCAAGCCGCCACACTGCAGCTGTTCGCAAAGCTCCGAGTCTGGCAACCTACCAGCCATTTCTGCCAAGGAGTTCTCTCTCGGCTGAAATGGCCAAATACGGCTAAAATAGTCTCACTAAAATATTCTCTTTTGCGCTGGGCTAGTCCAAAGTTCCAAATTCCCAGCTGGCATCGGCAGTGCATCTCTGCACCCAAAACACCCTGGACCATCATCCTTAGGCTGCTTAAGGATCAGAAGGTGAGAGACCGCCCTCAGACTTCTGGCTTTTAACTTTGGTTCAGAGGTGACCCTGGTTTCTCGTTCACCTGCTGGCCTCAGAGGGATGTCTCCAGCTTGGTCTGCCTTGCTTCCCAAGTACGGAAGGAGGCATCATCTCAAACGGACAGAAGGGACGTTCAAAAGCCATGTTAGAAAGTGTGACTTCCCAGAAAGAGTAGAGGAAGCTGGGAACCAACTTACAGCAGAGAGTAGTGTAGAGTAGAGTAGAGTAGAGTAGAGTAGAGTAGAGTAGAGTAAAGTAGAGAATATGGAACGGAATGGAATGGAATGGAATGGAATGGAATGGAATAGAATAGAATAGGGAATGCGAAAGGGAAACGGAACAGAACAGAACAGAACAAGATGGAAGGGGAGTGGAGTGGAGTGGAGTGGAGTGGAGTGGAGTGGAGTGGAATGGAATGGAATGGAATAGAATAGAATAGAATAGAATAGAATAGAATAGAATAGAATAGAATAGAATAGAATGGGAAAGGGAAAGGGAAACGGAACAGAACAGAACAAGATGGAAGGGAAGGGAGTGGAGTGGAGTGGAGTGGAGTGGAGTGGAATGGAATGGAATAGAATAGAATAGAATGGGAATGGGAAAGGGAAACGGAATGGAACAGAACAGAACAAGATGGAATGGAAGGGAAGGGAAGGGAAGAGAGAAGAGAATATATGGAATGGAAAGGAAAAGCAAAGCAAAGCAAATATTGAATGGAATGGAATGAGCTGGAAGGGTTCCTGGAGATCTTCTAGTCCACCCCCCCTGCTCAAGCAGGAGTCCCCTGTACTATTTTAGATAAGTGACTTGCCTAGACTCTTCTTAAAAAGCTCCAGGGATGGAGTGCGCACTATTTCTGAAGGCAACTTCTGTTCCACTGGTTAATTGTCCTCACTGTTAGGAAGTTTCTCTCCTTAATTCCATTTTTAAGATAGCGAATCAGTCTTCAGGGACTGAGTTCAAACATGCCTGGGATAAAACCCAGGTCCATCACCTGACAAAAATCTTAAAAAAATAAACAAACAATTAAAATCCGATCGAATCACAAAATTAAACTGATCATTAAAAACAACAAATCAGAAGATTAAAAACAAAAGCAAGTGAATAAAAAATAAAAAAAAAGCTCAACATACAACCCGCATGGAGGCCCAAATTTCCGCTGCCGGACAAGACCATTGCTAAGTTGAGTTTCTGCCACATTTTACCACCTCTCTTGCCACAGCTTTGAAAGGAATCGCTATGGTTGTTAAGTTAGGGACGCAGTTGTTAAAGTGAATCTGGCTTCTCCCATTGACTTTGCCTGTCAGAAGGTTGCAAAAAGTGATCACGTGACCTCAGGATACTACAACCAGAGGAGGAGGAGGAGGAGGAGGAGGAGGAGGAGGAGGAGGAGAACTGTGGGGTCTTTTGTGTTCTCTGAGCTTGATTTTCTTACAGATGTTTCATTACCCAATTAGGTAATGCTAGAAGAAAGTGGGATTTGTGGAGAGGAGGAGGAGGAGGAGGAGGAGGAGGAGGAGGAGAGCTATGGTGCCCTTGGTGCTCTCTGAGCTTGGTGGTTTTCTTGAACCTGTTTCACTGCCCAACTAGATAACATCACAAGGAAGCAAAGCATCCTTCAAGATGGGCTTCCGAGTCCCAAGGCAAAGCAGCAAAAAGATCATCCCGGAAGCCCTTTGAGGACAAATCCCAGTAGACAAGGGGGCCTCTGAGGTGTGAAAGGCCAGACCAAGGTGCTGGAGGCAAGAGAACATTAATCACATACACGGCAGGCCAAAAGCCAGAGATGAGAACCAGCACATGGGTTAGCCTTTCCTCTGGGTGACAAACTGTGGTAGTATTCTACCAGTTCGGGCCAATTCAGGAGAGCAGGTAGTAAAAAAAAATGCTACTCTTCGGCTGAACCAGCATTTCTTTTCTTTTTCATCTCCCAACGATCAGCTGTTCCGATGATCAGCTGTTCCGGGATTCCCCTCACTGTCTTACTACTTCACCCAGGAGGCTTCCCTGAGGCCCAGGAGGCAAAAGGAGGCACCCCACAAAAAAACAGGGATGCAGCAAAAAAAGAGGAGGAGGAGGAGGAGGAAGCCATGCCCACCCAGTCATTTGGCTACACCCACCTAGCCACCCCCACAGAACCCGGTAAAAATAATATCTGCATCCCACCCCCGATGACAAACCATCTTTGCCATTTTCCTTCAGTTGGCAACCCGGTTCCAGGCTGAATTATGATTCCCACCACGACTCACCAACCGCCAAATCCCGGCGTATAAATCTAACGTTTATTTCCCTGCTTCGTTCTGTGACTCTCAAAGCCACGGCCCCTGGGGACCGTCCGAACGAAATACCATGCCATTTATTGCAAGGGAGCTCGCCCTCACAGGAGGGGGAGAGAGAGAGAGAGAGAGAGAGAGAGAGAGAGATGGACGAACGGGAGCTGCGGCACGAAGCAACATTAAGCTCTGGATTTGCATGACTTTGTTGCCGTTATTAAAGCCGCTTGAATTCCGATTCCTTCATTGTTATGAAAAGACTCTCTATGGAATCCTCCCCGCTTGCTTGAGAGAGAGGGGGAGAGAGAGAAAAGTGCTTTTTGTTAAAACCAACGGGTGAAAAAAAAAAAAAGCAAGGTGAAAACATTAAGCGACTGGCAGAGGGTTCCTTTATTTACAAAGGTTGTGTAAATTTAATTGATCCTTCTGTTCTACTTAGTGGAGCCAACGATTCAGATCAGAAACAAACCTCTTGGTTGCCGCTTAAAGAAGCCGTACCTCTGCCTGGTGTAGTGGTTGAGGTGCTGCTGGCTTAGAAAACCAGGAGACAAGACTTCTAGCCTTGCCTTAGGCAAGAAGGTTGGCTGGATGACATTGGGCCAATCAGTAGGAGATGTCAAGTTCTAGTCCCAGTTTAGGCATGAAAGCCAGCTGGGTGACTTTGAACCCATCTCCAGGGCACCGTGAAGAGAAGGACCAGGGGAGACAGGATAGCAGTCTTATTAATAACTAACTTTACCTATTTTACATATCTATGTATCACTCTCTTGGGAATTCTCCTATGTAATCTTCCTTTTTCAATCCTTATCTCTATTTTCTAACCATTCGTACCATCGGTGCCAAATTGAGTACTGATCAGATTCTTCTTTTTTACTTCATTTTTAGTGTGAGCGTATCCATTTCTTCGCAATCTGTTATTTTTTTTATAAGACTAATTCTTCCGTTGGAACTTCGAGACCTTTCCATATTTGCACACAAGCTATTCTGGCCGCTGTTAGAATGTGTAATGTTACGTATTTTATCTGTTTCGGATATTGATTTTTGATTTTTCCCCAATAGTTAAAGAGTTTTGGCTTGAGTTCAATTTGATGTCCAATAAATTCTTGCATCCAATCTTTGATTTTGGTCCAATAAGTCCTGGCCTTGGGGTGTAGCCACCACCTGTGGTAAAAGGCACTGTCAACTTGTTGACACTTCCAACATTTTGGGCTGGTATTTGGGTATATCTTAGCTAGTCTTGCCGGGGCTAAGTGCCATCGGTAAAACATTTTGTATAAATTCTCTTTATATGTTGAGGCTGTTGTTATTTTTTCCCATTCTTCCAAAAGGATTTCTAGTGGGGCGAGTTCTTGGTTTGATTAGTTTATCTAATAGTCTTCCTCGTAACAACAACCCTGCGAGGTAGTTTGGGCTGAGAGGGAAGACTTGGCCCAAGGTCAGGCACGGCTCAATTTCCAACCATTCATTTAGTGACCATTCGAAATTACAACGGCACTGAAAAAAGTGACTGAGGACCGTTTTTTTAGAGTCACAACCTTTGCCGCGTTCCCAAAAAACAAGGGATCGAAATCCTGATGGCTCAGCGACTAACTCGTATTTATGACGGTTGCAACGTCCCAGGGTCACGTGATTCTCCCTCTTGAGAGCTTCTGACAAGGCAAGTCAAGTGGGAAAGCTAGAGTCACTTAACAACCGGGCTGCTTACTTATCAACTGCAGCGATTCGCTTAACAACGGTGGCAAGAAAGGTCATAAAATGGGAGAAAACTAACAAATGTCTCCCATTAACCACAAAATTTTTTGGCCTCAACTGTGGTTGTTAAAGGTAAGGACTAAACGTTAAAGGTGCACATTGTGTAACAAGGAAATGGGAGTAGAAATAAAAGGAATTTGTGTGTGTGTGTGTTTACACACACACAGGCAGACACACACACACATATACATACACACACAGACACACAGTGTTTCCCCTGAAAATAAGACCCTGTCTTACTTTTTGTTGCCCCCCCCAAAAGGCACCAGGTCTTATTTTCGGGGGATGTCATCCACTGACTAACCTCACTTGCGCGCATCGTCCCCGGCCTCCTTTTCGCTGTCAGAGGCCTTCAAGGAACTTCTTCTGCGGCCGGCAAGTCTTTCCTGAAGGCCTCTGCAGCTGATAACAAAGCTCTGGATCGATCCAGAGCTTCTTCGTTATCAGCTCCAGGGGCCTTTAGAAAGCCTGGCCAGCCTTGCCGGCTGCAGAAGAAATGGGCCGGCCAGGCAGGTGTTACGGTGTGCGAGGCCTGGCTACAACTGTCCAAAGGTAAGTAATAGGGGAGCTCCACCCTATCATCTCCACCCTAGCTTAATTTTTACCCATCCACTCCAGAGCTTAATTAGGGTTTATTTTGGGGGTAGGGCTTACATTGGGTGCAGGTGTAAAAATTAAGGTAGGACTTACTTTCAGGGTAGGTCGCATTTTCAAGGAAACAGTATGTGTTTTATATACACACACACACACACACGCATGCACGAACTTTGTTCTGGGTTTCTTGAGTAATGCCAGGGGCATCTCCACGAACGTGCCAAGGCTCTCGTCCGATTTCACTGTTTACCTTTCTTTGCTTTATGGCACACATAAATATCAAGTGTCAAGGAGTCTTTGTGTCACCTTGAACATCAAGAATAGCGGCGTTTAAACATGTAATCAAACATCATTAAACTCGATCCAGGAGCTCATTAAAAAAAAAAAGAATAGCACTTCTGTCAACAGAAGAACGTTCGTTATTTCTTTTCGGATTATATGCAGCAGAAGCAGTCCTCGGCTGACCATCCTTTGTTTAGTGACCGTTCAAAGTGACAAGGTCACTGAAAAAAAAAATGCAACTTATAGCTGGGCCCTTTCACTTATAACCGTTGAAAAATCCACGCAGTCATGTGATCAAGATTTAGGAGCTTGGCCACTGGCATGCATAGGAAGTGCACAATTCAGCCCAAAATTAATGCTGTTAATTAAGTGAGAAATTTGTTCAGAGGGTTTTGCCCCGTTTTATGATGTTTCTCAATGCGTTTGTTAAGTGAATTGTTGCGGTTGTTAAATTAATAGCACGGTTGTTAAGTCAATCTGGTTTCCCCATTGACTTTGCTTGTCAGAAGGTCCCAAAAGGCGATCATGTGACTCTGGAACATTGCAACCGTCATAAATGTGAGTCATTTGTGAAGCATGCAAATGTAAAACACGTGACCATGGGGAGGCTGCAACGAGTGTAAGTGTGAAAAATGGTCCGTAAGTCACTTTTTTCAGTGCGGTTGTCAACTTTGAATGGTCGCTAAATGAACTGTTATAAGTTGAGGACTACCTGTATAGAAATATCTAGTAATATGTACATTTGTGGAATCGCTTCAATGATACATTTATGGGTTGCCAATTTCATTTAGAGTAAATTTAGATATTTTAATTTTAAATTTAGATATTTGAGAGAGAGAGACAGACAGACAGACAGACAGACGGACGGACAGACAGACAGACAGAGATAGACAGAGCGGATAGATAAGATATAGATAGATATATAGAGATAGAGATAGAGATAGATAGATAGATAGATAGATAGATAGATAGATAGATAGATAGATAGATAGAGATAAGTAGGTAATATAGATATAGATAAATAGATATAGATAGATAATATATATATATATATATACACACACACAAACATATACATACATACATATATGATAGATAGGTATAGAGAGAGAGACAGAAAGAGAGAGAGAAAGAGAGAGAGAGAGAAAAAGAAAGAGAGAGACAGGATAGATTGATAGATCTAGATGGTTGGAGAGATAGAGATATAATATAGATAGATAGATAGATAGATAGATAGATAGATAGATAGATACACACACACACATAGGTATACATAATATTACATGTATAATATGTATTGGTAATATTATCTGGTATTTAATATCCTTTTAATATTTTAATTTTGCATTTATGAAAACAGGAAAATATTTTACTATATACTCGTATCTGTATTGAAGAAACTTGGAAGTAACTTTTTAATTTTATTTTTGCTTGGGTTGTTGTTTTTTCATGTCCCTTGCTAAAGTTTCCCTATTTTCCCTTCGTGTTGCGGATTTTGTATTTAAATTGCCGTTGTTGAAATTGAATTTTTTTAAAAAAGATAATAAAACCTTTTTTTTTAAAAAAAAGGGAACAGCTAGAGCTTTGAGTTCCGGAGCAGTGACTATAACAAAAACAATGTTAGAAACCTGTGCCTCCAATCAGCACATTCTGTCCTGGGTTATGACATGTGATGCTCGCTACGGGCATTACGACCTGTTCTAAATTTAGTCCCTGGTACAGCCAAAGCCAAGATCGCTGCAAAAAACTTTCTAGTTGGAACAAGTCTTTCTTTTTCTCCTTTAATGTCCATTCTCAGGAGACAGAGACAAATGTGAAGGGATAAGCAACAGCAATTGCACTTAGACTTATATACTGCTGCATAGTGATTTACAGACCTCTCTAAGCGGTTTACAGAGCCAGCCTCTTGCCCTCAACAATCTGGGTCCTCATTCTACTGACCTCAGAAGGATAGAAGGCTGAGTCAACCTTGAGCTGGTCAGGATCGAACTCCTGGCAGTTGGCAGAATTAGCTTGCAATACTGCATTCTAACCACTGTGCCGGCACAGAAGGAAGGAAGGAAGGAAGGAAGGAAGGAAGGAAGGAAGGACTAGCAATAGCACTTAGACTTCTATACCACTTTACAGCCCTCTCTAAGTGGTTTATAGTCAGCGTCTTGCCCCCAATAATCTGGTCCCCGTTTTACTGACCTCAGAAGGACGGAAGGATATGTTAACCTTGAGCCTGGTGAGATTCGATCTGCCAAATTGAAGGCAGCTGGCAGTCAGCAGAAGTAGTCTGCAGTACTGCATTCTCACCACTGCACCACTGTAGCTCCTACGGGAGGAAACCCATTCAAAGTTGCGATGTCGCTGAAAAAAGTGACTTATGGTCATTTTTCAGCCTTAATGACCGTTGCAGCATCCCTATGGTCACATGATCAAAAAAATTCAGATTTTAAATTTAGATCATCAAAATTTACAACTATCTCACTTAGCACCAGAAATTTGGGCCCCCGATTGTGGTCGTAAGTCGAGGAAGGCAACCAGATGTGGTATTCAGCAGGTTCTGGCCAGTTTTGGAGAACCAGTAGCGGAAATTTTGAGTAGTTCGGAGAACTGGCAAATATTACCTCTGACTCGCCCCGCCCTCATCTATTATCCGCCTCCCGAGTCCCAGCTGATTGGCTACGTCTTCTTTTGTTGCCCTGCACAGGAGAACGGAGCTGGAAAGCAGGTTAGTGAGGTGGGGAGAGAATGGGGATTTTGCAGTATCCTTCCCCTGCCACGCCCACCAAGCGACGCCCACAGAACCGGTAGTAAAAAAATTTGAATCCCACCAATGAAGTTAACCCCACTAGAGGTACATTCACCCTCCCCACTGCATAAACCAGTGGTGGCTAACCTTTTTGGGCTCCTGTGCCGAATGCGCACGCCCCTCCATGCACCCTGCACATGCGCGTATGACCCCCCTGTGCATGCCATGCATCTCTGTGGATGCATACAAGACACCCCGTGCGCCATGCACCCTGTGCATGTGTGCTTGCCTCCGGTGTACACCCATCCCTCGTGCATGCGTGCCAGATACCCGACAATCAGCTGTCGGGTGGGTGTAATGCGCGCATACGCAGTGGAGCTCTTCTGGGCGACCTCTCACATGCCGGCAAAAGTGGCTCTGCATTCCACTTCCAGCACTCCTGCCATAGTTTCGCCATCATGGGCATATGGTCTCCCTAGTTTCACAATAGTCGACCAGATTGGTCAAAGATTTAATGGCTATATGGACACAAAGGTTCACTTTAATTGCGATTACAAGTAGTCCTCGGCTTACAATTAGTTATTTACGAGTGACCTTCTCCCAAAGCTAGTTATGACCCCTGGTTTCCAAATCAGAGATGCTGCAGAACCCCACAGTCCTGTGCAAAAAAATTGGATAAATTCATCCTGACGATCAACCACAGATAAGCTGCCACTGAGGCTGTTTATTACTCAAAGACTACAAGTATAGTTGTTTATTTTTCTTGTTGTCATTTTCCGGACTCTGTTTATGAAGGAAAACCAGGCTGTTTGGCTAATCCCGTTTGCAAATACAAAAATAGAGTTTAATTCTATTATGATAGCAAACCTTGTTGGCTAAAAAAAACGAAACAAAAATCAGCCTGTATCAGAAGACCAAGAGCTAAAGCAAGCAAATAAAGCTTTGTGTGACTCTGATGCCATTGCTGTTACAATTTTTTTAATGTGAACACATGTGCAAGTATGTGCACACAGAGTCGTGCTCAGACTCCAGAATCAAACGGCTTCTATTCAACTATTTTGTTCCAAAAAAAAAAAAAAATGAGGGGAGCCAGTAAGTTACAAATGACTGAGAGGTTTTTTTTTTATTATTATTATTCATTTTGCAGATGCTTAAAAATGAGGGATTGTATTTAGATGGGGTCACGGGGTCAAAGAGATACAGCAACCAAAATGATCGGTCTCGCCTGCGTCTCTCACGAAACCTCCGTGTGAACCTCCGACTGGTTCCCTGATGCCTCTAACGCTTTCGGATTTGAAGCCTCTACTTAAATCTCAAGATTTCTCTGCCGTCCCATGAGTAAATCTGCAACTCTGGGACACTTCGGAATATTATGATACTGGAAAGAAGTTGACATGGTGAAGATATGAAATGCCAGTTCAATCCCTTTACAAGAGAAGGGCAAAAATGTAAAAGAGAATAACTGTACCATTGTCTCTCTCCTTTTTCTTTCCCTTTGGTTTTTTTCCCCTTCTCTCTCTCTTCTCTTCGCCTTTGTTCCTTCCCCATTCCTTCTCTTTCCCTTTCCTTTCTCCCTCCTTTACTTCCTTCCCTCCTTTTTTCATACTCGCCCCTCCTTCCCCTCTCTCCCTTCCTTCCCCTTTCCTCTGCCTCCCTTCTTTTCCTTCCTTCCTTTTTTCCTTCTTCCTTCCTTTTTCCTTTCTCTGCCCCCTCCAACTTGTACTTCCCTCCTTTCCTTCCTTCCTTCCCTCCCTTCTCTTCCTCCCCTCTTCTTTCCTTTACTCCTTCCTTCCTTTTTCCTTTCTCTGCCCCCTCCGACTTATACTTCCCTCCTTTCCTTCCTTCCTTTCCTTCCTTCCCTTCCTCCCCCTCTTCCTTCCTTTACTCCTTCCTTCCTTTTTCCTTCTTTCCCTCCCTTCCTTCTTCCTTTCTCTGCTCCCTCCCTCTTGTACTTCCCTCTTTTCATTCCTTTCCGTCCCTCTCTTCCTTACTTCCCCTTTTCTCCTTACTTCCTTTTTCCTTCTCCTCCCATTTCCTTTTTCTTTTCTCTAGTCCTTCCCATCCCTCTTTCCTTTCCTTTCCTTCACTCACTCATTCATTCTCTCTCTTTTCTTCCCACACCTTCTCTCCCTCCCTCCCTTCTCTTACTACCTCAAATCTAAACTGGAAATCAAAGAGTAAATTTGAGAAAATGTTAAGTGTTTCATCTCCAGCTTCAGTTTTTGAAAGAGGCCAGGCGTTCTGATCATATAGTATGTAACAGATCTCCCCTAAAGATTGAAAAGTCGGAAAGGGGTTCAGGGATCTAGTCAAACATCCTTGTCCATTTTCAAGAGAGCTAAAGGTCACCCAAGTTTTCCCCAGCACGGAGGACCCCTGGATGATCTGATGTGGTCCATCTATTCCAGGGGACCTCCAATTTCAACAAATTTTAAGACTTGTAGACTGCAATTCCCATAATTCCCCAGGCAGCCATGCTGGCTGAGGAATTCTGGGAGTTGAAGTCCACAAGTCTGAAAGTAGCCCAGGTTGGAGACCCCTGGAATAGATGAACTACTCAGAGCATGGCTGGCTGGGGAATTCTGGGAGTTGAAGTCCACAAGTCTGAAAGTAGCCCAGGTTGGAGACCCCTGGAATAGATGAACTACTCAGAGCAGATCTGGCTGAGGAATTCTGGGAGTTGAAGTCCACAAGTCTGAAAGCAACCCAGGTTGGAGACCCCTGGATTAGATGAACTACTCAGAGCAGGTCTGGCTGAGGAATTCTGGGAGTTGAAGTCCACAAGTCTTAAAGTGGCCATGTTTGCAGACTTCTGATCTATTCCATCCACTCCCATGGCCTGCTATGCATTCCCTCTGCCTCTCCAATTTTTCATGTGATTTTTATGGCTTTCAAGAATCACAAGATGAGCAGATGACTACCATGGCAAAAAAACTTTTCCATTGTCACAAACAACATATGTGTCTTGCATTGCAAGAGAACAAATAATCCACTCCTTTGTTAGCACCAGACATTTCTTTATATGTTGCTAACAGGGAATAAATCCCCAATTATCTCTGGATAGGATGTCTAAAACATTATTTGGCTGGGGGAGAAAAAACTACTATGGAATTTAAGAGATTTTCTTGCTTCTGCTCATTTTGGGGTAACAGCTAAATAAATGAGTGTTCTGTAGAATTCAAACTTATTCGAAATCCTAATAATAACAAGACTGCTCTATAGTGAATGTTTAATTTTCTTCCCCCTGGGGCAAAAATGTTTCTTTTTCATTTCTTTTATATTAATTCTACTTCGTTTTTTTTCTTCACAATTTTCATATCTCATTCTACTGCAATCTGGGGACGGATGGACACTTTAACTCTCTAATGCAGATAAGTCCTTGAGTTACAATCATTCATTCAGTGACCATTCAAAGGGACTTATGACCGTTTTTCACACTTATGACTGTTGCAGTCATGTGACCAAAATTCGGACACTTGGCAAATGACTCATATTTATGACAGTTGCAGTGTCCTGTGGTCATATAATCATCTTTTGTAACCTTCCAGCAAATAAAATCAATGGGGAAGTGTCATGCCCTTGTTGGAGTCTGATTCTGAGGGGGAGATTGAGAAGCTGACAGAGTGGGAGTGTGGCTCCGGTGGCTGTGGAAGAAACGGGGAAGGGCACAGTCTGGCTTGGCATTCAGAGGAAGACCCAGGGCCATCCCCTCTTCATCCTAGGGCACGCAGAGAGGAATGGAGAAGGGAGCAACATGGGTTACGGGGGAGAAAAAGGCCCTGATCCCTTTCATTAGCTGCAGCTGGGAGAACAGGATATAAGAGGGGTGTTTGCACACAGCTCCTTGCTGGAAGCAAAGTATGCATTATCTTTGTCGAGGCTTATCTGTGTTTTGGCGGCCTCCCAACTGTGGGTGCTGTGTTATCTTGTGAAAGTCTGCAATTTATCATCCTGGCCTGCCGTGTTAATTACTTCAGTGTGGTTTGGGTTCGGTTTTTTTATTTCTAATTATCTTTACTTCGGATTCGGACTGCATTTACTCCCTTCGGAGACTGTTTTTGGAAGAGTTTGATATCCAGCCAAGGATAATTGGACATTGGGGCCCAAGTTGGAGGCATTCAAGGGAATTTATTCTACTTTTGTGACTTTGTTATTTTTGTGTCATTCCCCGGGTCATCACAGGAAGCCAGGTTCGCTTAACATTTGAAGCATTATTGAATCTGAACTCTGAAATATACGCAGCATGGAAAACTGAGGGAATGGGAAGACCACAATTAGTAATGGGGTCATTGGGAGTTGAAGTATCATCTTCATTTAACGACCGCATAATCCCTTGTGGGGTGGAGTCTGGGCAACTAAATGGAGCTAACAGAATGTTTTAATGGCCGGATGCCCTTCCTGTTACCAATGAGGAGTTTTGGTCAGCAGATATATACTCATTGTGTCCAGAGAGAGAAATTTCTGCCTCTACCTAGGATCGAACTCACAGCCTCCTGATTGTGAGGTGAGAGCTCCACCTCTAGGCCACGGTACCACTCCTGGGAGTTGACATATAAGTTTAATAAAATAAATAAATATCAACATAAGTTCTGGGTTAACTGTAGAGTCTTTGAAGTTCTCCGAGTTTGGTCGTTTTCTTGCAGATGTTTCAAACCAGAGTAAGTAATATCATCAGTGTCCTGGTACGGATAGCCCTCAACTTATGACACAATTGGGAATTTCTTGCTGCTAAACAAGGCAGCTGTTAAGTGAGTCGCACACCCAATTTTGCAACCTATTGTGCTATTGGTTGTAAATCAAGAACGACCTGTAATCATTTTGGGTGGCTATCTCATCTCTTATTTCAATTCAGTAGCTGGAGCAGTGGGGTTGTACAATGAGCCAGAACACACAGTTATACAGGTAGTCCTCAACTTACAGCCACAATTGAGCCCCAAATTTCTGTCACTAAATGAAACATGTTAAATGAGCTTTGCCTCATTTCTTGCCACAAGTGTTAAGTGAATCACTGTAGTTAAGTTAGTAACACAGTTGTTAAGTGGATCTGCTTTCCCCATTGTCTTTGCTTGCCATAAGGTCACAAAAGGGGATCAATGTGACCCCAGGACACTGCAGCCGTCATAACTATAATCAGTTGACAAGCGCCTGAATGTTGATCATGTGATCATAGAGATGTTGCCAAGTATGAAAAACGGTCATGAGTCACTTTTTTCAGCACTGTTGTAACGTTGAACAGTCAGTAAATAAATGAAAGGATGTAAGGTCACCTATAGTTGATTGGTTGGAGAGTGTCGGCTCCTGCGTGAGGAAATCTGCGTTCTGATTGGTTGCTGTGGACATGAAGGGGGCGTTTCCCTTTTTCCCGCCTTTTTCTTCTGTCTGCCCTCTGTGCTCTGTCATTTACCTCATGGTTTACCTCATGATGTAGTGATGTGCCTGACTACCTAGTTTGCTATAGATTGAGATGTAAAAGATAGTTATTATATAAAACTACAAGTTGGTGTCAGCGTCTACGACTTCCTTTGGACACTAGCTACGCAAGTCCTTGACATAAAAGATATGGTCTTCCAGTAACCCATCGTTCTTTATCCTTCTTTTATTTGAAGTTTATTATAATATAAAATACAAATAGAAAGATAGTAGCTGGAGTGGTAGGGTTATGCAGTGAGCCAGAACACACAGTTATAGTTGATTGGTTTGAGAATACGGACTCCTGTGTGAGGCACTCTGCGCTGTGATTCGTTGCTGTGGGCACGGATAGGGCTTTTCCCTTTTTCCCGCCTTTTTCTTCTGTCTGCCTTTTTGTGCTCTGTGATTTACCTCATGATTTACCTCACAATGTAGTGATGTTCCTGATTATCTAGTTTGCTGTAGATAGAGACAGTGGTGGGATTCAGTTTTTGTTACTACTGGTTCTGTGGGCGAGGCTTGGTGGGCAGGGTAGGGGAAGGATACTGTAAAACCTCCTGTCAAAGGTAGTATTTGCCAGTTCTCCGAACTACTCGAAATTTCCGCTACCAGTTCTCCAGAACTGGTCAGAACCTGCTGAATACCATCTCTGGATAGAGATGTAAAATATAGTTATTTGTATAAAACTACAAGTTCATGTCAGCATCTCTGACTCCATTTGGACACTGGCTGCACAATTCCTTGACATCCTTCCCTTCTTTCCTGCCCCGTAATCGCCAAACAATCGCTGAAAAAAGGAAAACAACCCTCCTAATTGTTCCACAGACCTCTCACTGTTCTGATTATCGAGCCTGGAATATCTGCAACCCCAAACATTTTGTGTGGCTTCAGGGCCTCCAAAGCAACGTCTTTTCCACTCTGCTTTTAAGCCATTCCTGCTGGGGACTCAAGGACTTCTCAACCGAAAAGCACCAGCTTGTTTTACAGCTGGGTGAGGAAGGAACCTTCAGACATGTTGAGGGTAGCCGGTCCTGTTTTTCTAGTTAAGCATTAACTTTGCATGAGATCAGCCTGCAACACACTGGCTAATGAATAAATTTCCAGGAGACACGGTCCAAAGAGTGAACAGGAATGGAGGAGAATTTCAGTCTCTGGAAACAAGGGCAAGCTAAGATCATTAGGAGGAAGGGGAACGAGAAGGAGAGAGAGAAGAAGAAAGAAGAGGAAAAGGATGGGACAGAGGAGATAACAGAATAACAAGAGTTGGAATGGACCTTGGGAGGTCTCCTAGTCCAACCCCCTGCTCAAGCACGAAATCCCCCTATACCCTGTTAGACAGGTGGTTGTCCAATCTCTTTTTAAAAACCTCCAGGGATATATTGTCAGGAGAGATGGTCCAAAGAGCGAACAGAAATGAAAGGCGCTTTTCAGCCTTCTGGAAGCAAATGCAGGAGGAAGGAGGAGAAGGAGAAAGAGAAGAAAGCAGAAGAGGAGGAAAAGGAATGGACAGAGAATAACGGAGTTGGAAGGGACCTTGGAGGTCTTCTAGTCCAACCCTCTGCTCAAGCAGGAAACCCCTATACTATGTCAGGCAAGGGTTTGTTCAATCTCTTCTTAAAAACCTCCTGGCGGGAGGAGGAGGAGGAGGAGGTGGAGGAGGAAGGCGGCGGCTGTGGGGTACTTTGTGTTCTCTGAGCTTGATTTTCGTACAGATGTTTCATTACCCAATTAGTTAATGACATCAGTGTTAGAAGAGTGGGGTTTATGATGGTGGCAATGGGGAGGAGGAGGAGGAGGAGATCACTAAATGAATGGTTGTAAATTGAGGACTACCTATATCGGAGATCTCTCCATCCATCCCTCCCTAAATTTGCTTCGTAGAAGAGAAGGAGCAACCCAGATAGGATTGGGCCATTCTTCAGCCGATATAGGGATGACTGTTTTGAAGGACTCCAAACCATCTTGAGACCCCTGTAAGATGAAACAAGGCAGCCCCCGCCCCAAGACTGTCTCTAAACCACACCGCACCTATTTGATTTCCACTGAAGGAATGAAAGATGAAACTCGAGCCCTTAGCATATCTCATCCCCAAAAAGCCATTTAAAAATATAAACACCCTAGCATTTGACTACACAGATGTGTGAGAAGCTTTCCTCGTAATTTGTCTGGTCTTTCAAGAGGAAAGCATCATCTGCTCGGGAGCCGTCATCATTAGACGTGTCAAAAACAGAATTCAGATAAAGCAGGCGCGAGAAATGCAATCAAGCTCGAAAGAAACACCATGGCAACCATTCACTTATAATACAAGGAGGGCTGGAAAAGGAGAGCAGGCGAAGAGTCTGGCATTTCGCCTCGTACAGATGTGAGCTGAAAGGAAAGAGGTACATCTGAATACACCAAAGAGGCTGTTAGAATTGACCCCCAAATGGTTGGATTCCCCACAGGAATGCAATTTTTGCAAACGGAATAAATTATTGCCAGCTCAGCAAAAAAAAACCCAACAAGACCCATTTCTTTATCTGCCCAATTCTGTATTTCATGTCAGGAAGAGGGGGAGTGAAGATAGCTTTAAAAAAGCAAGAAGTCTAATTTCCACATTCCAGCCTAATTCCTGGGTCCTCCTTTGATATCATCAAGGACCCCTAAATAAACCCGTAGAGAATCCCATTAAAAGCTAAACAAACTCCCTACATTTTGTATCCGTGGTACACGTATTTTTGGTGCGCGAGATTTTATTTACCGTTTATTTATTAAATGTATATGCGGCCCATCCTACTCTTAGGTGACAATACACTGTTTAGGTAGATCAGTCTGACTCTTCAACTTTTAAAGGTCTTCTTAACCTAAATTTCTACTTCAAAATTTAATTAGATGTGCATTTATACAGTAGTCCTTGACTTACGACCACAACTTAGCCCCAAATTTATGTTGCTAAGTGAGAAACTTGCTCAGGGAGCATTTCCCCATTTTACGACTTCTCTTGCCACCTTTGTTAAGGGAATCACTGCAGTTGTGAAATGATTAACACCCTTGTTAAGTGCCATTTGAACAGTCGCTAAACAAATTGTTTTTAAGTTGAGAACGGATGATAAATCAGGAGTCCTGAGGGCAAACCATACGCATAATCCCAAATGAAACCTTTGAGTAGCGCATCAGTGGAAAATATGATATTCAATAACCCCAAATCAGATTTTGTTGGGTTTCAGTTTCTGTTTCTCAGAGGTTTTTATGTTTTTGTGAAGAACGTACGCCCTAGACCGGAAGTTTTGCTAAGAGTGTGCTAGGTTTTACTAAAAATGACCTGGAGGACAAAAAATAATAATAATTCAACTAGTACAGGAAGTTTTCTAAATTTCAGCATTCCAATAGGCACTTTCATTATCACTGCGATGCATAAATGGCCTAAATTTAATCCATTTTCACAAACCAGCTTATTAGAGGTGTGAATACAGAGAGGTGCAGGTCTCCATCCAGTTGGCAGTGCAGCTGCAGAAGTTAGGCTACGCATTTCTATTTTAAAATTATGGGTAGTCCTCATGTAGTGACACTGCCTCGTTTAGAGATCTTGCTCATACAAGTTAATTTGCCATCAATCCTCACATTTATGACCTTCACACGTTTGCAAAGGAAAGCTGAAGTCAGATCATGAGCTCAGCTGCAATTTCACTTAATGACGGCTTCGCTTCATGATTCAATTGCTGGTCCCAAAACTGTGGTTACTCAAAAAGGACAACCCCTATTGGTTTCGTTCTAGACAGTTTGAGATTGTGGTTAAGGAGCTGGCCAATCAACCAGGAGACAGTGAGTTCTAGTTCTGCCTTAGACATGAAAGTTGACTTGGTGACTTTGGGCCAATCAACCAGCAGACAGTGAGTTCTAGTTCTGCCTTAGACATGAAAGTTGACTTGGTGACTTTGGGCCAATCAACCAGGAGACAGTGAGTTCTAGTTCTGCCTTAGACATGAAAGTTGACTTGGTGACTTTGGGCCAATCAACCAGGAGACAGTGAGTTCTAGTTCTGCCTTAGACATGAAAGTTGACTTGGTGACTTTGGGCCAATCAACCAGGAGGCTGTGAGTTCTAGTTCTGCCTTAGACATGAAAGTTGACTTGGTGACTTTGGGCCAATCAACCAGCAGACAGTGAGTTCTAGTTCTGCCTTAGACATGAAAGTTGACTTGGTGACTTTGGGCCAATCAACCAGGAGGCTGCGAGTTCTGGTTCCACTTTAGGCATGGAAGACAGCTGGGTGACGCCAGGCCTATCAACCATGAGACAGTGAGTTCTAGTCCCACTTTTGGCATGGAAGCCAGTTGGGTGGACACCAGGGGGCAAACAAACCAGGAGACAGTAAATTCTAGTTCCATTTTAGGCATGAAAGCTAGCTGGGTGACTTTAGTCCGGTCCCTCTCTCTCTCTTCCTAATCCATCTCACAGGTTTGTTGTTGTTGTTGTGGGGAAAAATAGGAAGAGGAGGGAATAATACATGCGTGTTTGCCACCTCGAGTTTATTTATAAAATTATGGAAGCGGGGACATAAACAAAATAACGACAAAACAAATCGTCCCCAATTGGGGCTCCTCACCTCCCTGCAATCCAGTTGAGTTCGTGCAAATTGAAATGGCCATGGCCCCCAGACAAAGGATGTTATATGCGCGTCCGTCCCACTCCTTTGCAAAGATGGGGCGGTGGGCTAGAGAACTGGGAAAACATGACATTTGGGAAAGGAAAATGGTTTCTGCAGAGGAAGAAGGAAAAACCACATCAAAAATGAGCAGCGGTACAGCAACTAAGGGTGGGTTGCCTGCAGATCTCCAACGTAGCAATTAGTTGCAGAAGCAATTATATTCTCTCTTCACCTTTTTTTCCCCCACAGCCCAAAGGCAGCCCTCCATCTGCAAGCGAAGGTTAACTCTTCACTTTCTCGGTTTTCCTTTCCAAGCGGAGCAGGCAGCTGAGCAGAAGCAGAACGGTAACCGCAAGTAGGATATAAAAAGAGAAGAGAAACGGCTCTGAGGTGTGAGGGCAGAAATAATTTCCTTGGAAATACCCAGATACCGCAGAAGAAAGCCAAATGCCTTTTTGTTAGACAGTGTTTCCCTGAAAATAAGACAGGGTCTTATACTAATTTTTGCTCCAAAAGACGCATTAGGCCTTATTTTCCAGTTAGGTCTTGTTTTCAGGGAAATACGGTTCCAAATGCCGCCATCTGGCTGACAATCTGAACTGGGGCTTATTGGGGGGGTAGGGCTTATATGAAGAGCATCCTGAAAACCCCATGCTAGGGCTTATTTTTTCCAGTTATGTCTTATTTTGGGGGGAAATACGGTTCCAAATGTGGCCATCTGCTGACAATCTGAACTGGGGCTTTTTTTTGGGTTAGGGCTTATATTACGAGTATTCTGAAAAATCATGCTTAGGGCTTATTTTCCAGTTGGGTCTTATTTTCAGGGAAACAAGGTAAGATAGGTGGTCATCGACTTACGGCCACCACCAAGCCCGACATTTACTCTGCTAAGCAAGACAGTTGTTAAAGTGAATTTTACTCTCTTTGGCAGTCTTTTTGGCCACCGTTGTTAAGTGAATCACTGCAATTGTTTAGTTAGTTACGTGGCTGCTTAAATGATTTTTTTTTTCAGCTTTTTTCTACCCGTTTGAACTTTACAGAGTTCCAAAGCGTTGCTGAGGCCTTAGATCAAATCCAGGCAGAAACGATCATTGTTTAATTTTTTATTATCATTCCAGCAAACATCCAATAAAAGAGTGAAGAATCTCCCAACAGGGCCAGTGAACCAGAACAATTAGCAATGCCAATTGCATTTCCTTGATCTTTCCTTTCTGTAGCCAGTTAAATACAGGTAGTCCTTGACTTACAACCATTTGCTGAGTGAGTGTTCAGAGTTACAACGGCACTGCAGAAAGGGACGGATAACCCGTCCTCACAATAACGACAATCACAGCATTTCCATGATCAACAATCAGGGGCTTCATATTCAGGCAGTCCTCAACATACGACCACATTGGAGCCCAAAATTTCTGCTGCTAAGTGAAACATTGGTTAAGTGAGTTTTGCCCCTTTTTATGACTTTACTTGCCACAGTTGTTAAGTGAATCACCGCAGCTGTTAAATTAGCACCATGGTTGTTAAATGAATCTGGTTTCCCCACGTGATCCGGGAACACTACAACCATCATAGATATGAGTCAGTTGCCGAAAATCCAAATTTGGATCACGTGAGGAATTGTGTAATGGTTGTTAAGCGTGGAAAAATGTTTATAAGTCTGTTTTTTTCAGTGCTGTTTCAATTCTGAACGGTCACTAAATGAACTGTTGTAAGTCGAGGACTACCTATACAAGGGTGAAGCAACCCCAAAAATCATGTGATTGCCATTTGTTACCTTCCCAGCGACCTTGTGACTAGTATAGTCAGTGTCGGAACTCAGATTCACTTAACATACTTCAGATTCACTATGTAATTCACTTAATGACCGCAAGGATTTGCTCAACTGTGCCAAAAAAGCTGATAAAATCAGGAACTATTTAATTGCCCTGCTTAACAACGGAAATTCCTGTCCCCACTACAGCCATAATTTGACGGCGACTTGTAAATATTTCAGCACACTTTTTAAAAATCATGGCGTTTAGCCTGCATTAGTTATGAGATCTACAACAGAAGGATAGTAAATAAATAAATACTGGGATTTACAACAGAGCAGAGGTGGCATTCATCAGGTTCTGACTGGTTCTGGAGAACCGGCAGCGGAAACTTTAGAGTAGTTCGGACAACCAGCAAATCTCACCTCTGACTGGCCCCGCCCCCATCTATTCCTTGCCTCCCATTGAGTCCCAGCTGATCGGCTGGGTCTTCTTTGGTTGCCCTGCCCAGGAGAATGGAGCTGGAAAGCAGGTTAGTGGGGTGGGGAGGGAATGGAGATTTTACAATATCCTTCCCCTGCCATGCCCGCCAAGCCACACCCGCCAAGCCACGCCCACAGTAGTAAAAAAAATGTGAATCCCACCACTGCAACAGAGGCTGTAATTTCACACAAAACTTTGCCAAATAGAGAGACAACATATCTTTCCATACCCATCCAGCAAACATATGAAGTCACCCCAGGGGAGAAAAAAAACAGTGTGAAAGAAAGGAAGGAGGAAGGAAATTTTTCAACTATCATCATTCTTCTTCTTCTTATTATTATTAGTAGTAGTAGTAATAGTAGTAGTATAGTTCTTAAAAAGAAACTCTTTATCGGAATCAAGGACAAATCTATACATCGAATTAATATGGTTGATTTAAGCGAAAGTCAATAAATAATATCGCCCCAGGAAGTTACATGTTTATAATTTATTTATTTTTAAATTTTATTTTTCGTCTGACCCCCATGAGGTTAATGTAGGCAGCTTCCAAACCATAAAAAGAAATGAAAAAAGTGTAAAGAAAACAGAAGTAAAACAATAGAGCAATAAAATAAAAAAAAAACCAATAGAATAGAAAAGAGTAGAGTAGGGTAGATTACGGTAGAGTAGAGTAGAGTAGAGTAGAATAGAATAGAGTAAAGTAGGGTAGGGTAGGGTAGAGTAGAGTAGAGTAGAGTAGAGTAGAGTAGAGTAGAGTAGAGTAGAGTAGAGTAGAGTAGAGTAGAGTAGAATTCGTTATTGGCCAAGTGTGATTGGACACACAAGGAATTTGTCTTGGTGTTAATACTCTCAATGTACATAAAAGAAAAGATACATTTGTCAAGAGTCAAGAATCATAAGGTACAACACTTAATTATAGTCATAGGGTACAATAAGCAATCAAATCACACTAGGAAACAGTCAATATAAATCGTAAGGATACAAGCGACAAAGTTACAGTCATACAGTCACAAGTGGGAGGGGATGGGTAAAAAGGAGTGATGAGAAGATTAACGGTTATAGTAGTGCAGACTTTGTAAATAGTTGGACAGTGTTGTGGGGATTGGTTGTTTAGCAGAGTGATGGCATGGAGGAAAACCTGTCCTTGTGTCTAGTTGTTCTGGTGTGCAGGGCTCTATAGCGTTGTCTTGAGGGAAAGAATTGAAACAGTTTATGTCCGGGATGTGAGGGGTCTGTAAATATTTTCACAGCCCTCTTTTTGACTCGTGCAGTATACAGGTCCTCAATTGAAGGCAGGTGCGTAGTAATTGTTTTTTCTGCAGTCCTAATTATCCTCTGAAGTCTGTGTTTGTCTTGTTGCGTTGCAGAACCAAACCAGACAGTTATAGAGGTGCAGATGACAGACTCAATGATTCCTGTGTAGAACTGGATCAGCAGCTCCTTGGGCAGTTTGAGCTTCCTGAGTTGGCGCAGGAAGCCGTACCCAACTATCAAGACCAGTAGGTATTCATATCTGATGCTAAGGAGTTCTACTTTCCCTCCCCACCTGAAAAGAAACCTCTTCCAAAATGCAAAACACAAGCAGAGGAGGAGTTTCAGTTTTAGTTTCACAGCACCAAGCAACTTTAGTACAGAACAATTGAGCTAAGCCACGCCCAGGCTCCTTGCTGTCTTCTTGCTTACACAGCAAATACTGTTTCAGTTTCCAAACAGCCCTCAACTCTCTCGCACACTGACAGGACGCTAGCCAGATGAATACCGATGAAGTCTGGCAGGCAGAGGCAGAATTTTTTTCTCCTTATTTTCCTCCCCCAAAACTAAGCCCGACGACATAGTTTTGTAGCGAAGCATGGGTACCAAGCTAGTTCTTTATATATACAGCTAGTGCCTGACTTATGATCATAAAAGAGCACAGCATTTCCGTTGTAAATCAAGACTCCCATGTGACCCACCCAATTTAACTTTCTTACAATGGCCTTTAAGCGAATGCTGTAGTCATTAAATGAGGCAATGCAATCCTATGGGTGTTTTCGGCAAGAAAACTTATAAACTGCATCAAGCAATTGGCCCTATAGAGGAACATCAAAATGTTGTCAATGTGATTGTGTTTTGTCACTGTCAGAACCCCAGAGTCAGATTATAAGTACCTTTGGGCTGTCGGTCACAACTCAGAATGGTCCCTAAGCGACCCGTCATTAAGTGAGGACTACCTGCCTCTTAGAAGTGAGATTTGGGAATATTTCAAAATACTTCCTCCTCCAAGTCAAACCTTATACCTTAGAGAGCCAGAATAGTCTAGTGGTTAGGCCTCCAAGATAGAAAGCGAGAGGCTCTGAGTTCAAGTCCTACCTTAACCACTAAAACCAACTGGACGACTTTGGGCCAATCACCAGGAAACTGTGAGTTCTACTACCGCCTTAGTCCGGAAACCCAGATGGGTCACCTTGGGCCACTCCTTATAAGCCCCAATCTCCCTCACAGGGTTGTTGTGTGAGGAAAATACGCGAAGGAAGTTATTTCAGTTACGTTCACCACCTTGTTTGTGAAAATAATAAAGGCAGGACACAAATAAAGAATGGAACAGAACGGAATACATTTTTTAAAATAAAATCACCCCGGGTTTCTCCGTCATCTGCAATTTTTCTCACACCAACCTACTTAGTATTTTATGAATTGTCATGAAAAACCCCTGGGGGCGGGGTATTTTTGGTCACTTTTTGTTAATTAGCTGCTAAAAAACTCTCTCCCAAGCCAGTGGGAAAAACCCATCACAAACAATGAAGAAACACAAAATGTAATACAAATACATGCCACCCACACTTTACAGTGACTTCATAAGCAGCACACACACACAAAATTTTGTTTTACAAAATTGCCTTAGGATGAGGACACCCAAAGTAAATAACCTCCCCGGGTCAAGTACAAACTAAGCAGCCGGATTTGCATGAAGCACTAAGCCTAGTTCTATTTAATCTCAGTTTTATGGTGGCTTAACGCACCCCTGCAAATCCAGACGGTTTAGCTAGCTTATTAAGATGGAATGACAAGAAACCCAGAAATGAGGTTATATGTCGCATCATCAAATTATCAGTGCTGTGTGCACCCAACAACTAAATTAACCTTGTACTTTCTCACATAAGTAATTCAAAAAAGAAAAAAGTTAAATTCTACTTTGCTTCAGGAGTAGCTGTTCGTTGAATTTAACCTGTTTTTTGTCTGGATCTGTGCAAACTGCCCTTATTATCAATGAATGCCTCTGCGGAGGTATTTTGAACAAGACCGAAGCGACAAGTATTAACAGAATGAGAGCTGAAAGGGGCCTTGGAGGTCTTCTAACCCAGTCCCCTGGTCAAACAGGTAACTCTATGCCAGGTCAGACTAATATGTGTCCAATCTCTTAAAAACCTTCCAGTCTTAAAGAGAGGTAGGAAGGAAATAGCAGGAAACTCAAGAGACTTCTGTGATTGTAATAACATTCCCAGTTGCAGCTACCCAACCCACCGGAGTGATGAGGCAGGGGATACAGATTAAGAGAGGTGGAAGGGACCTTGTAGATCATCTACACCAGTGGTCCCCAACCTTTTTTGTGCCGCGGCCCGGTACCGGCATCACAAAATCATCCGCAGCCCGGTACCGGCATCAGCACCCATGGCAAGGCGAGCCGAGCAACCGGCCAGCCAGCCGTCCCCCGCTTCTCCCCGCCACCTTCAACTCCTCCTTTGTAGCTCTGTCGATGGGCTTCGCGACGGCTTCGGGACGGTCACTCGGCTCGCCTTGCCATGCGTGCTGAAAGAATCCTCGCGCCTTAGTTTTGTTCGAAGCCGCCCCGGATGAAACTAAGGCGCGAGGATTCTTTCAGCACCCAAACACCGTTTTCTACCCGGAAAAGCTCACCGGAAGCACTTTTTCATCAAAACAAGATGGCGGTGCCCAGCAAACCGGCGGCCCGGTAGAAATTATTCCACGGCCCGGTACCGGTCCGTGGACCGGTGGTTGGGGACCCCTGATCTACACAATCCCACTGGATGTTATGAGTCTCCTCTCCTGAGCAGATCTATCTGGTAGGACCCAGAAGAACGGCCTTCTCTGTGGTGGCTCCTTCCCTGTGGAACATCCTCCCTGCAGAGATAAGATTGAACTCCATTCTGACACTCATTTGAAAGACCCTGAGTTTGGGCAATGGATCCAGAGACCCCATAGTTGGGATAAAGTATTTCCAGCTCTAGGGAGCGGTGCTCATCTCCGTTACAAAGCCAAAGAGCCAGCGCTGTCTGAAGACGTCTCCGTGGTCATGTGGCCGGCATGACTACATGCCAAAGGCACACAGAACGATGTTCCGTTCCCACCAAAGAGGTCCCTATTTTTCCACTTGCATTTTTTTATTTGCTTTCAAACTGCTTGGTTGGCAGAAGCTGGGGCAAGGAACGGGAGCTCACTCCGTTACACGGTGCTAGGGATTCGAACCGCCGAACTGCCGACCTTTCTGATCTTATCCACTGAGCCACCATGTCCCTACTTGGGATGGAGCCCATCAAATAGTTCACTTGACTGCCGTCAACCAGGCAGGTTATTGCTTTTTTATTGCTTTTATTTGGGGTTTTTATCCTTGTATGGTGCCCAGAGTCAAGGAAGACAACAACAACATCAACAACAACAATAACAACAACAACAACTACAATATCCACATTACACCCTGGACTTAACAGTTGTTGATAAGAAAGACTAAAAAGTCTGGATAGTGGATGTGGCAGTGCCTGGAGACAGCAGAAGAGAAGAGAAAGAACCAGAGAAGATAACAAAATACAAAGACCTACAAATAGAAAGAGAACCACAATGGCAAAGGCAAGCCAGGGTAGTACCAACAGTCATAGGCGCCTTGGGTGCAGTCCCCAACCACTTGAACACTGCAGGCATTGACAAATTTGCCATCAGTCAATTGCGGAAGGCAGCTTTCCTTGGCACAGCTTCCATCCTGCGGCGATATCTGTAGCACCATCAAACGATTTGCCTATCCCAGGTCCTTGGTAAGAATTCGATAGGTAGACAAAAATGCCAAATCCAGTCTCAACATCAGGCTGACTGTGCGAATAGTAATAGTAATAATTTGTACATCCTTTTTTTGGTAGCCCCGTTTTTCTGGTTCTGTTTTGTAGTAGCATTTCATTACAGTGCGGTTCTCTGACATGGTGTATTTCTGCCGCTTCTGAGGTTGTGTTCAGCTTCCAGTAGCCCTGCAGGCCAATGCACTGGTTGCTCAGCTATGGGACCCATAGCCTCTAGCCCACTTGTCAACGGATGACAGGTTCCCCAACACCCAACGCGGTCCTTGTTAACTCGGGCGACG
This sequence comes from Pseudonaja textilis, assembly GCF_049901715.1. Taxonomy (NCBI): domain Eukaryota; kingdom Metazoa; phylum Chordata; class Lepidosauria; order Squamata; family Elapidae; genus Pseudonaja; species Pseudonaja textilis. The sequence goes on from NC_141991.1 coordinate 249,508,932, forward strand.
ACCGAGCCGGTATAGGCTTCATTCGGTTGTGTTTCACCATGATTCATTGCATGGGTTGTTGGGTGCACTCAGTTCTGCTCCTCGGCCTAGACCTCTCTGACAAGGTTGGACCTGCTGGTAGTTTGCACTACCGCCGGCACAGCTCTCAGCTTCATTGGAGCAGTTAAGCCCCCCGACACATCAAGGCAGCACCCCCCCAGCACAGTGACAAAGTTTTGGAACACAACACCCTGGATATCACGATTGTAGAGAAGAAAAAAGTGTTGATCATCGACATTGCCATACCTGGTGATAGCAGAATCGACAAGAAACAACTTGAAAAAGTCACCAGTTATCAGGACTTGAGAATCGAACTGCAGAGACTCTGGCATCAACCAGTGCAGGTGGTTCCAGTGGTACTCGGCACACTGGTTGCTGTGCCTAAAGACTTAGTCAAGCACTTGAAAACAATTGGCGCTGACAAAATCACCCTTGGTCAGCTGCAGAAGGCCACCTTACTGGGATCTGCTCGCATAATCCTCCCATACTTCACACAGTCCTAAATGCTTCGGAAGTGTTTGACTAGCGATTTGTGATACGAAACCCAGCATAGTTATCTCGTTTGCTGTGTATACTCTCATTTTTATGTATAATAATAATAATAATAATAATAATAATAATAATAATAATAATAATAATAATAATAATAATAATAATAATAATAATAACAACAACAACATTAATAATAATCCAAAACTATCATCTGAATTATTAGTTCTTTATCCATTCTGTTTTTCTTTCCTCTACTCATCAATAAATTCCTTCAAACCTCAAGCAAGATGATCTTCCCCACAAATGTTTGCGGAGATGAAAAGATTTTAGCTGGCTTTTTGTCTTCCTTCACCCCAGGTAGACTGAAGTGTTGTGAGAAAATAAAGGAAAATGAAATAAAACAAACCGCCTTTCGTTACATTCCCTTCGGCTGCTCCATTTCAGAGTTTGTGCGTCTTTAGCTGAATGAGAGTATTGTTTTCGAGATTCTTACTGAGCCCCATGAAGTTAATTTATACTGTAATTAAGGTTTTAGGTTTGTGGTTTAGGTAGGTTTTAGATTTATAATGCATTATCTGGCATGGGAAGCAATGAAAAAACACTGCCATTAACATGTCTGTTCCTTCCTTCCTTCCTTCCATTTACTTTTCCTTCCTTCTTTCCTTCCTCCCTCCATCTCCTTCCTTCCCCATTTCCTTCCTTAGTCCCTTCATTTTCTTCCTTAGTCCATTTTCTTCTTTCCTTCTTTTCCCTTATTTCTCTTTCATTTTTCCTTCCTTCCTTTCTCCCTTTGTTCTTCTTCCTTTCTTTTTCCTTCCTTCCACTCTCCTTCTTGTTTTTTCCTTCACTTTGATTTTTTTCCCCTTCCTACCTGCCTGTCTTCTTTCTCCTTTTCTTTTTTCCCTTCCTTCTTTTCCTTCCTTTTGATTTTTTTTCTTTTCTGCCTGCCTGTCTCCTTTCCTCTTTTCCTTCCTTCCTTCCTTCCTTCTTTCTATACATTTTTCCTTCTCCTTCCTTCCCTCCCTTTCTCTCCCCTTCCTTATTTCCTTTCTCCTTCTTTCTTTTTCATTTCACCTTTCTTCCTTCTCTTTCTTCTTTTTCCTTCCTTCCCTTCCTTCCTCTCTCTTTCTTGTTCTTTATTCATTCATTTACTTTCCTTCCAGCATACCTACTTGTCCTTCCTTCCCTCCTTCCCTTTACTTTCTTTTTTCTCCCTCCACCCCTTCCTTTCCCTAAAAGCTACAGACAAACTTTCATGAGGATAAACGGAATTAGGTTCTTCTCAGGAGGTCTGGAGAAAAAGAAAAAAAAAACAGCCAGAAATTGAGTTGGAGAGATGAGAGATAGCAGAATGCAAACGATTTTTTGCCAAGACCTCTTAAAATGATCAGCTTCCCATTGCATTGTAATAATGAGCTTAAGGGCAATTACTGAAGCACTTGAAGTAATAATTTTGAAGAGAGAATATGCTTCATTTGGAAGGAAACCCACTCCGATCAAATTCGTGTTTGGAGAGGCATGTAAAACAAAAAAGTCAACATTAGTTCAACACCCTCCTGGGTCTTCTGGGAAGCACACTTAGCAAGGAACAGGTGAGATATTAATTTTCTATTCACGCTCTCAACAACTTCTACATCTCATCCTTGACTCACGACGACAACGGACGCCCAACATTTCCATTCCAAAGCAAGGCAGCTTGCTAAGGGTAGTTTGCTCGCTCCTACAACCTTTCTGATCACAGCCGCTAAGCGAATCACTGCAGTTCTTAAGTTAGGAACACGGTTGTTAAGGGAATCTGGCTTCAGGTAGCGTCTGAAGTTTGATCACGGGACCACGGGGATGCTTAGACGTGAAAGGCGGTCAGTGCCATTGTAGCTTCGAATGGTCAACGGTTGTTAAGCCGAGATCTACCTGTACTATTATTACCCCGTCATGAAGACGTAGTTATCATCAACAGCCCTGAATTATGTCAACAGCACAAAGAGCCATTAAATAGAAGACTATTATTTCATTTATTTATTTTTCCCCTGAAACAGAAGTCATATATGGACCCGAATGTCATTTTCTGAACTGGTGAGGTCTCTAGTCTTTAAACCTCATGAACCTCAACAGCCTTGAGCCAATTTCAATGGAATGAGGAAGTCATGCCCCTGTCAGTCTGAATTCGAGGAGGAAGCCAGACAGCTGACAGGGAGTGGGAGTGCGGCTCCCTTGGCTGTGGAGGAGGCTGGGAAAGGGCAAAGTCTGGTTGGGCAGAGCAGAGAAGAGGTAGAACAAGGGAGAGGGAGTTCAAAGGAAGACCCAGGCCCACCGCCGCTTCATCCTAGGGAACGCAGGGAGGAAAGAAGAAGGGAGCAACATGGGTTGTGCGGCTCATGCGGGAGAAAAGGGCCCTGATTCCCTTCATTAGCCACACCTGGGAAGAGAGCTTAAAAGAGATGCAAGCTAAGTGCGGTGTCTTCTGGGAACAAATGTGTTTATCCTGTGTTGTCATGGCTTATCTGTGTTCCTGGCATCTCTGTGTGAGTTTTGCTGTGCCTTCAAGTCTGAAATTCTTGCTCCTGCCCTGCCAGCCTAATTACTTCAGTTTGGCTTCTGTGGACTTTTAAGTTACAGCTTGTGTTGACCATGTTTTGGACTTAATTTTCTGCAGTCAAAGGCTGTTCCTGGGAGAGTTCTTCTCCAGCCAGGAGGTAAACAGGACATTGGGGGCAAAGTTGGAGATACTAAAGGGTCTATCCATATGTCGCCTCTCAAAAGCTAACATTCTTCTCAGCCTGTTGGCTTTAACAAAATAACAGTATAAAGAGTTGGAACGGACCTTGGAGGTCTTCTAGTCCAACCTCTCCTCAAGTCTACACCACTTCAGACAAATGACTGTCCATTTTTTTCTTTAAAACCTCCAGTGATGAAGCACTCACAACCTCTCGAGGCAATCCATTCCACTGGTTAATTGGTCTCACTGTCATGAAGTTTCTCCATAATTCTGCATTGCTCCTCTCCTTGGTTAGTTTCCATCCTTATTGCTTCTTGTCCTGCCCTCAGGTGTTTTGGAGAATAGCTTGACTCCCTCTTCTTTGTGGCAGCCCCTGAGATATTGGAAGACTGCTCTCATGTCACCCCTAGTCTTCTTTTTCATTAAACTGAACATACCCCAATTCTTGCAACCATTCTTCCTATGTTTTAGCCTCCTAATCTTCTTGGTTGCTATTCTCTGCACACTTTCCAGAGTCTCAACATCTTTTTTATATATTGTGATCAAAACTAGGTGCAGTATTCTATTCGAGAAATAATTAAAGAATAATAATAATATTTTGGAAGCTTAACCGAGAATTCCTCCATCTTTAAAAGCTGCAGAGCCAGGACTACCCAACAGCTGTCCGGCATTAACTAATAATTATTACATCTTAATAAAAGATACCACTTAAGATCTAGGCTGCAGTTACTGTCAGAAGGCTTGTGGTTAACAATGATTAATCTGATCCTTATCAAGGCGAGCTGTATCTACCGGTCGCTAAATAATTGCTCAACAGCCCAAAGATCCATTTCCAAGGAGATGGAGAAACATATATTTAGAGCAAACTAAAAACCTCAAAAGGAAGAGTGAGGCCTTCAAGATGCTCAACAGAATTGAAAGAAAGACGAATGGAACTCGATAAGAGATGGCGTTTAAGGAGGGCAGTCTCATGTACGTGACCCAAACATGCCACAAGCTAAAACTCAGTTGTTTTTTTATTCATTAAATACTCAAAATTATTTCAAATCATCTTGAGATCTCTTCCTCTATGTAATTAACATCAACTGGATGGCTAACGCTGAGCACATAATCAATCCATTCACTGCAGTATTCCTATTCGATGCCAATTTACTGAATGAGGGTATATGTAGTAGCATGGAGTGTGATGGCTCAGTGGTTAAAAGACCCTGAGCTTGTCAGCTGACAGTCCAAGTTCAAGACCCAAGCGCCAAATGATGGAACGAGCTCCCGTTCCTTGCTCCAGCTCCTGCCCACCTAGCAGTTCAAAAGCATGTAAATGTGACTAGATAAATAGGTACCATTTTGACGGGAAGAAAACAGTGTTCTTTGTGCCTTTGATGTATAGCCATGATGGGCACATGACCACTCAACAGGTCTTCAGACCATACTGGCTCCCTCAGCCAAGAAACAGATGTGAGTACCACACCCTAAATTTGGATACGATTAGACAGATAAATATTTACTTTAACCTTTTACACATAATATACAGGAAGCCCGGACTTGCAACCATATGCTTAGCGATTATTCGAAGTTACAATGGCATTGATAAAAATGACTTGTGACTGTTTTTCACACTTATGACCATTGCAGTCATAAATATGAGCCATTTGCCAAGCGTCAAATTTTGATTATGGAGATGCTGCAACCATCATCGTAAGTTTGAAAAATAACCGTAAGTCACTGTTTTCAGTGCCGTTGTACCTTTGAATCAGTCCCTAAACAAACTGTTGTCAAACAAGAACTATTGTATTAACTATTGTATTAAGTGGTATAGGGTTTCCTGTCTAAGCAGGGGGTTGGACTAGAAGACCTCTAAAGGCACTTCCCAACTCTGTTTTTCTGTTAAACCTGTAGAAGTGTAGTGAGGCTCCAGGCTTTGCAGCCGGAGGCCTCTCAGAAACAGAAGTCAAGCCTTGTCAAACCTGGATAAAGAGCAGGGCCGCAATGAAAATAGAATCACCATCTGGAGAAGTTGACTTGGGCTCTCATGACTGAAAATAAACTTTGATCTAGTCCTGATCAAGCAACTGAGCTACTGGAACTCGGTATTTTTAGGAGACAGACGAGGGTGGTAGCTGTGCCAAACTGCTGGAGAACTAATCAGATTCTTACAATCATCTAGACCAGGGGTCTTCAAACTTGACAGCTTTAAGACTTGTGGCCTTCAAGTCTCAGAATTCCCCCTCCAGTCATGTTAGCTCAAGAATTCTGGGAGTTGAAGTCCACAAGTCTTAAACTTGCCAAGTTTGAAGACCCTTGGTCTAGACCCGTGATGGCGAACCTATGGCATGCGTGTCAGAAGTAGCACACAGAGCCACTTCTTCTGGCACACGAGAGATCGCCCGGAAAAGCCCCACTACACATGTGCATGAGCTACCCACCCAACAACTGATCGTCGGGTATCTGGCACTCATGCACGGGAGTGTGTATAGATGTGCAGCGTGCACCGGGATCATGTGCACATGCGTAGACACGCAGGTGCATAGGGGTCGCACATGCATGTGCAGAGATGCGCGACACGTGAGGGGACATGTGCGCATGTGCAGGAGGTGTGGGGGGACAGCGTGCATTCCCTTCCGGGTGCTGGTATGCGCACATACATGGGAGCCAAAAAAAGGTTAGCCACCACTGATCTAGAACGTACATTTCTCCAAAATGCTGGCTTAGTGTTTATCATCTAGGGCTAAATTTTGAGGGAGGGTGGTAAGCCTTAAGGGAGCGTGGTGAGGTCTTGAGAGAGGGTGGTGAGGCCTAAACCCCTCTGATTCTTGACTAACTGAAGAGGACATTTCACTCAGGGGTGCAATTCAGCCAGCACGGACCAGTTTGGGTGAACTGGTAGTTCCAGCAATCAGCTGACTCCGTCCACCAGTCCCTGCGCTAATCTGTCCTATATTTCCTTTGTTTGAAGCTCAGCTGATAGGTGCGGCAGAGCGGATGGCCACGCCTCAGCTGTTTTATTCAACGGGGGTTGCAGTATAAGGTAAGTTTTAGAGCTGTTTTCGTGTGCTTACCGAACCGGTTGTTAGTCACCACTGACTTAACTTATCCTCCTGGCCACATGTTCTACGTCTCTTGTGGGTTCCGGCGGAGGTCAAAGCATGGGAGACTCCATCAAGAGTCTTTGGAGAACCACAAGACAGAGACTGGACTTGCTTTGTGGAGGGCGGACTGGTCAAAAAAGTAAGATCCAAATTAATACATAGGGAATAAAAAAAGACATCATTAGTGCTCTCTGAACTTGGCCGTTTTCTTCTAGGCGCTTCGTTCTCCAAACTAGAAAAATATCGCCAGTGCCAGGGAGGACAGCAGAAAAGATTACTGGCAGTTCACTTCCTTCTATCCAGGGATGTAAGCAATGCTTGACCAGAGTCTGATGGATTCTCTGGGATGCTACACATCCTTTTCATGACCTGTTTTTCCCTGCTACCTTCTGGGAGGGCGATTTGCGGTATCCGAAGCAAAACATCCAGATTTGGCCACAGTTTTGCTCCATATAGTATCAACCTTGTCAACTCTCAAGCTTCCTCTTTCTAATATGTATTCAAAATATACAGTGATTTTTTTACATACATACATACATACATATATATATTATATACATGTGTTGTGTATATACATGGGTATGTGTGTGTGTATATAGTGTGTGTGTGTGTGTATGTATGTATGTATGTATATGTAAATGTATAGGTATATGTATATATGTGTATGTATGTGTATGTTTATATATGTATATTAAATTATATGTACGTACATATATATACATATATACATTATATTATATACCTGCATGTGTACATACATGGCTATCTACGTGTGTGTATATATACAGAGTGTGTGTGTGTGTGTGTGTGTATATATATATGTATGTGTGTGTGTGTGTGTGTGTGTGTGTGTGTAATATATATTTGTTCTCTTAAGTTTTCGCGGGTACTTACATGTATGGTATTCAGCTTTGTTCGGGTATTTTCCCACGTCATTATAGTTGTACTTTTTATACTACAACTTTAAAAGCACAACTATAATGACGTGGGAAAATACCCGAACAAAGCTGAATACCAAACATATATGTATGTGTGTATGTGTGTATATGTATATCCATACATGCATCTATATGTAAACATACATGTGTATATTTATGTATGTATACATGTACATATATGTATGTTTATGCATACATATACATATGTAAATGTACATGTGTATATATGTAAATGTACATGTGTATATATGTATGTGTGTATACATGTATGTATAAGTAAATGTATGTATGGATATTTGTGTGTGTATTTGCTATAGGGTTTCCTGCCTAAGCAGGGGGTTGGACTAGAAGACCTCCAAGGTCCTTTCCAACTCTGTTATTCTATTCTAAGAACCAATCAAAGTCTTACCTGCACTGCGCATGTGTGTGCCTCCCAACTTATTTTTGGCCCATTTGAGGCGTTTTCACCCTCCTGGGGGCTCAAGGGAAGCCTCTGTAGCCTTTGTAGGCTGAAAAATAGGTCCGTTTTGGCAGTTCTGTTTTTTGCACATCCAGTATTTCCGGAAGGGCCATATTTTGCCCTCCAAAGACTGCAGAGGCTTCCCTCGCGCCCCGGGAGGATGAAAAAGGCCTTCAACAGACCAAAAATCAGCTGGGAGACATGCGCATGCGCAGTGCAGATAAGTTTGGCTGGGGCTCGCATGCCTGCACAAATGGTTCTGTGTGCCACCTGCGGCACCCGTGCCATAGGTTCACAATCACGGTACTATATGATAGTTTTAACTGGGATTTATAACATGATGGGAAGGGGGAAAAAAGGGATTTGATGCAACCAGTACAAAATGGCGTATATTAAGGAAAAATGTACAACAAAATTTAATAAAACAATGAACGGCAGTGATTCCGTTAACAATTGTAACAAGGTAGGTCGTAAAATGGGGCAATTCTCACTTCACAACCAACTCACATAGACATGGAAATTTTGGGCTTCAATCATGGCCGTAAGCCAAGGACTACCTCCATTCTTCACATCTTAACTTAAGGTGCAAGCTGAACATTTGAAACAAGGAAAGAGACAGATTTGGAACTTCTACACCCATGTCTCCAAAAAAAAAAAGAAAGAAAAGTCAGCAGGGCCAACGAAAACTTGTGACCAAAAGCTGACGGGCAAATATTTATATAAATCTATCAACAGATACATCAGCTGCCCGTCAAGGAATGTTCCCAATGCAGCGGAGAATTAAAATAGTAGAACAGTGCTGTAAAACATCGACGTTCAAGTACGATACAACTGAGGAACAAGCAGTACAAAAACCAACAAACAAAACTCAACCCATAAACCAAGCACACAAAAATCTAGCACGGCTTTTATTACCCTCCCCACTTAAAAAAAAATCAAGATTGGCTGCGACGGAAAGTTATATTTAACGGGCTGATGGCCCGTTAAGATTTTGTTCGAGGTTTAGCAAAGTGTACATTGTGCAATCCTCTCGTTTCAATTTTCTCTCCAATCTGGAAAAGGACATCACCTATCGAATGCTTTTGAATATGCTTATGAAAGAACACGGTGACACACTTGTCAATGGACCTTCCGATATTGTGACGTTGCTTGCTGTTGGCTTTGACTTCAGTACAGTTAGTCCTCGACTTCCAACAGTCCATTTAGTGGCTGTTCAAAAGGACATTATTTGCACATTCAATCTCCAGCAGGATTCAAGGCAAAGAATAGGGTATCTCACGTAGAGAAAGCCCTCATGAAACTAATGCTGGGAGCATCCGCTTCCCAGCGCTTCCTAAATAGACCATCCGGCGAGCCCCACATCCACCCCATAGTCCGTCTTCCACCCGCCGCCCAAATCCTAATTGTCCCATGGTAGCCACCGTAACCACAATCCTTCATCAGGTTGCTGACGCGGGAGGCAATCCAACATCCCTGGTCCTGTCTCATGGCGCCAATCATGCACATCATACTGCGTCACGGGTGAAGTGTTATCACGAGGCGTCACGTCACAGTGGCAATCCTGGACATCATGGACAATGGACATCATGGACAATGCCAGTCAGCTCAGCTACCTCTAGTGGGATATCGATTCGTGGTGGTTGTAGGAGAGCTACAACAAGGTTGACTCGATCTTCCATCCTTCAGAGGTCATAAAATGAGGACCCAAAATTGTTGGGGGACAATAGGCTGACTCTGTAAATCAGTGGCAACGGCACCGAAAAAAGTGGCCTATATTGGGTTTTCACACTTGCAGCATATCCCCATGGTCACATGATCAAAATTCATACCTTTGGCAACTGGCTCATACTTACGATGGCTTCAGGGTCCTGAGGTCACGTGATCCCCTTTTGCGACCTTCAGGACAAGCAAAGTCAATGGGGAAGGTGGATTCACTTAACAACTGGGTTACTAAGCTAATAACTGTAGCGATTCAACTTGAAAACAGTGGCAAGAAAGGTTGCAAAATTCGCTTTACCAAACCCCTCGCTTAGCCATAGACCTTTGGGCTCAATTGTGACCAGGAGCTGTGGTGGCGCAGTGATTAGAATGCAGGACTGCAGGCTACTTCTGCTGACTGCCAGCAGTTTGGCAGTTCAAGTCCCACTGGCTGAAGGTTGAGTCATCCTTCCATCTTTCTGAGGTGGGTAAAATGAGGACATAGATTGTTGTGGGCAAGAGGTTGATTCTGTAAACTGCTTAGAGAGGGCTGTAAAAAGAGCGTGAAGTGGTATATAAGTCTAAGGGCTTATAGCTATTGCCCTTCTTTTTCTCCTTCCTTCCTTCCTTCCTTCCTTCCTTCCCTTCCCTTCCCTTCCCTTCCCTTCCTTGGTGGCATAGTGGTTAGAATGCAGTATTGCAGGCTAATTCTGCCAACTGCCAGCAGTTTGATCCTGACCGGCTCAAGGTTGACTCGATCTTCCATCCTTCAGAGGTCATAAAATGAGGACCCAAAATTGTTGGGGGACAATAGGCTGACTCTGTAAACCGCTTAGAGAGGGCAGTGCAAAGCGATATGTAGTTCTAAGGGCTATTGCTGTTATTTTGACTTTTACGCATTCCAACGTGTCTTTGCTACCTTGAGGAAAAGGCAGGTTTTTTTAAATTTAATTCTCCCATCCAAGGAAGACCTGAAGGAGTGTAAATTAAAAATGGCCCTCCTGTTGTTGTTGTTTTTTGAAATTTCTTCTTCTGAAATTCCTTTGAAATATCTTCCCCTTTGGAAATCATTTCAAAAAAAAGAGACTGATTTTTTTGAGGGGACGGGTGTAAATCCAGGCCGCCAAGTGCTGGAAAGCCGCTAGAGAGACATGGACGAAGGCGAAGAGGGAAGCCTCGGCTGATGCCACAGACAGCTGGTGTTTGGGTGGTGGTAAATCACCCTGAAACGCGCCTCTCCCCTCGGCTCAATGAGGCCGAAATAACAAAAGGAGGCACAGCTTGGAGCCAGGGCAGCTCGCTAGCCAACCTCTGACGCCCTGTGACAGCTTCATTCACCAACCGAGAGTCCACACAAAGGCTTGGAAATCAATCCGACGTCCCGCTAGCTCGGACAATGGGCCCAAATCTTCTCAGAAGGGGAGCCCCAAATGAGGGGCACCCCATTCAGGGCGGATCAAAACCGCCAGGCTGGCCTTGAAAGGAAGCTCCGGTGAAATAACGGTTTCTTTCTGTTTCTCTCTCTCTCTCTCTTTCTTTCTTTTCTTTCTTCTTTCTTCCTGTCTGTCTTTCTTATTCTCTTTCCTCCCTCCCTTTTCTTCTTTTTCTATCTCTTCATTCCCTTACTTCCTTTCTTTCTCTTTCCTTCCTTTTCTTCATCATCCCTTTCATTTTCTTCCTTCCTTTCTCTTTCTTCCTGTCTGTCTGTTTCTCTTATTTTCTTCCTTTCCTCCCTCCCTTCCTTTTCTCTTTTTCTCTTTTTTTCTCTCTCTCTTCATTTCTTCCTTCCTTTCTCTTTCTTTCTTTCTTTCTTTCTTCTTTCTTCTTTCTTTCTTTCTTTCTTTCTTTCTTTCTTTCTCTTCCTTCCTTTTCTTCTTCTCTCTCACTTTCTTCCTTCCCTTCCCTTTCTTCCTTCCCTTCTTTCCTATCTCTTTCTTTCTCTTTCTTCCTTCTTTCTGTATGTCTTCCTCTCTCTTATTCTTTCTTTTCCTTCCCCCTCCCATTCCCTTTTCTTTCCTTTCTCTCTCGCTTTCTCTTTCCTACCTTCTTCTTCCGCTTTCTTTTCTCTCTTACTTTCTTCATTCCCTTCCTTTTTTTTCTTTTCTTCCTTCCATCTCTCCCTCCCTCCCCCCTCTCTCCGAGAACGCTCTTTGCTCAATCAATTAGCCACTTCCAAAGACTAAGAGTTACAGCTAAGGAAGAAGGGAGTTTTTGTACACTTGGGGTTAGAAGAGTGTGAGAAATTGGTTGCAGAGGAATTCTGTATACAGGGGCGCATGGGAGTGGATATGAACGTGGTGCATTGCTACGTTTCCTTTCTCCCTAGAGTGCCCTGTGTTTTATTCATCTCTATCTAAATCGGGGCTGCTTAATATGGGGACACCATATAAATCTTTTAAATAAACAAAGAAAAGGATGGAAAGATGATGGATGGATGGATGGATGGATGGATGGATGGATGGATGGAACTGGAGTTGTATGGAGATTCTCTTATCATCCAGGACATAGTTGTCCCAAATGTACTTTTCCCCAAAACCTCTGGACTCCCTTGGGATTTTTTTTCCCTTAAAAACATTTTCCTTCTCACCCATCTGATAAGTTTCTTCAGTTCTAACTCTCTTGGATGAGAAGCAAAATGTTTTCTAAGAAGAAAAAAAAAAGCACCTTTGGAAAGGTGGAACTTGAACCACCCAGTGTGGCCCTTCTAAACACTTTTAACAAATATTAGTTGGGTTAGATGCCATCCTCCAGACTGTCAAACTTCGTAAATCTTTTTCTCAAAAGAACGTAAGTTTCCGCAAAAGAAAGGGAACATTTATTCACAGCTTTTATACTGGAACTGTTGTACGGAATATGTCTTTTATTCTTCGGTTATTCAAAGAAACTCTTCCAGGAGCTATGAAAGGTTTTTTTTTTTTTCCACTAATAAAAACCACCATTAAATACACACACAAAGACAGTCACTTATCCTTGTTCTTCTAGCCAAACATCATCAGCAAAGGCAGATGATGCAGCCATTATAGAAAATTTGACGTTATCACAGTAAAGAATTGTTATAGTGCTTTCTCTTTGCTGTATCTATTCAATGTTCGAGAGTAGCTTATTTCCCCACTTCAAACTCGCAGTCAGTAACCTCTATTTAAAAATTTCAGCCGTTCCCCACGTGTGATCAGGGATCAAACACTGCCACCCAATGCAGAATCATATGTGAATTAACGATAGTCCTCGAATTGTAACGATTCATTTAGTGACCATCTGAAGTTAAAACGGGACCGAAAAAAGTGATCTGCAATCTGTCCTTATACTTAGAATCATTGCAGCATCCCCACCAGTCGCGTGATCAAAATTCAGGCGCTTGGAAACTGACATGTGCTTATGCCAGTTGCATATTCCGGAGTCACCTTATCACCATTTAGGAAATTCCAACAAATAAAATTAATGGGGGAGAATTTGCTTAAGGACAGTGTAGTTCACTTAACAACGGTAGTGATTTGCTTAACAACCCTGGCAAAAGCAGGTTATAAAATTGAGTCTGATTCACTGAACAACCACTCTGTTTAGCAGTGGGAATGTTGGTTCCAATTGTGATTGTATGTTGAGGACCGCCTCTGGTCTGATTCTGTGGCCTGGTTCACCCATACTTGGGCTTTCTAGTTGTACAAAATTATATTCTGCCCTTCCATAAGTGGTAACCTGTTCATTTGGGTACTTGAAATGAGGGGAAAGTATTTGAAAGGAGGGAAAGGAGGAAGGTCAATTGGGAGGGAGGGAGGGAAGGAGAGAGAAAGAGGGTGGGAGAAAAACTAGAGAGAAAGAGAGGGATGGGATGGGAAGGAAGGAAAAGAAAAAAGGAAGAAAGGAAGAACGAAGGGAGGGAAGAAAGAAAGAAAAATGAAAGGGAAGAAAAGAAGGGAGGGAGGGAGGAAATGGGGAAGGAGGGTAGGAGGAAAGGAGATGGAGGGTGGAAGAAAGGAAGGAAGGAAGTAAAGGAAGAGGAAGGGTGGGAAGAAAGCTAGAGAGGAAGAGAAAGATGGGATGGGAAAGGAAGGAAAGAGAAAGAAAGGAAAGGAAAAAGAAAAGAGGAAGAAAGGAATAAGAATGAAGGGAGGGAAGAAAGAAAGAAAAATGAAAGGGAAGAAAAGAAGGGAGGGAGGGAGGAAATGGGGAAGGAGGGTAGGAAGACAGGAGATGGAGGGTGGAAGAAAGGAAGGAAGGAAGTAAAGGAAGAGGAAGGGTGGGAAGAAAGCTGGAAAGGAAGGAAGAGAAAGAGGAGGAAAAGAAAAGAGGAAGATGGGATGAAGGGAAAGAAAGAAAGGAAAGAAGAGAAGGGAGAAAGGGGAAAAGGAAAAGGAGAAAAGAAAGGAAGGAAGGAAGAAAAGAGGAATAAGAATGAAAGATGGGAGGGAAAGGAAGAAAGAAAGAAAAAAAGGAAAAAGAAAGAGGGAAGAAAAGAATGAAGGGAGAGAAGAAAGAAAGGAGGGAAGGAGGGAGGAGGGAGGAAATGGGGAAGGAGGGTAGGAAGACAGGAGATGGAGGGTGGAAGAAAGGAAGGAAGGAAGTAAAGGAAGAGGAAGGGTGGGAAGAAAGCTAGAGAGGAAGAGAAAGATGGGATGGGGAGGGAAGAGAAAGAAAGGAAAGGAAAGGAAAAAGAAAAGAGGAAGAAAGGAATAAGAATGAAGGGAGGGAAGAAAGAAAGAAAAATGAAAGGGAAGGGAGGGAGGAAGGAAAAGGGGAAGGAAGGAGAGGGAGGGAGGGAAGGAAGGTAGAAGAAACGAAGTAAAAGAAGAAGGGAGGGGATGAGGAGGGAAGAAGGAAGGGAGGGAGGGGATGAGAGGCAGGGAGGAAGGGGGAGGATGGCAGGGAGGGGATGAGGAGAAAAAAAGAGTGGAAGGGAGGTAGAGGATGAGAGGAAGGGAAGGAGGAAGAAAGGAAGGAGAGTGGGTGGATCCCTGGGACATACAGATAGTGACGAGGAACCCCGGACGGTGAAGACAAAGTCCATTCCAATCCCCGTACTGTTGGACCGAGGGATCGTCTTTCCAAAGATCTCCCGGTTCCATTAGCACAGCTCCCCCCGCCCCACTTCTCCTTTGTACGTTAGCCACATCACGACGGGGAAATATCTCTCAGCTGTGATCACCTTAATTAGAGCTTCTGCAGTGGAGTCCAAATTAAACCCAAAGAGCATATGTAAATCTTGGTTGGCACATTTCCCTACAGGGCAGGTGGTAGAAGAAAATCGCCACTAAAAGGATCAATGTAATTTCCTAAAATTACTACACATCGGTTTAGGGACCCAGGAGCTGCACATAAGGGGGGAAAAAGGAAGAGTATCTACTTCCTTAAGCACCTCTCCGAACGGCTTCCAGATACGAAGAAAACATCCCGAGTACAACCATTCTCCGTTGATGTCACGAAGATGGTTGAGAGCTGAAGACAGATCACCAGGCCCTGCATGCTTCAAATTCCTGTTCTACTTGCACCCTTATTTTAGCAGGAAATATCTCCTCACATCCGATTCTTCTCCTAGAAAAGTCAACCAGACTAAGTCGGTTTGGTATAGTGGTTAAGGCACCAGGCCAGAAAGCAAGGAGACTGGGAGTTCTAGTCCAGCCCTAGCCATGAAAGCCAGCTAGGTGATTCTGGCCCGATCATCAGGAGATTGGGAGTTCTAGTCCTGCCTTAGGCGTGGAAACCATAGCCAACTCACAATGGCCAATTTGCCATGGCGAACTCACTATGGCCAACTCACCATGGCCAACTTACCACGCCCAACTCATTAGGGCTAGCTTGCCATGGCCAACCTGCCACGTCAACTCAGCATGGCCAACTCACTATGGCTAATTCAACATGGCCAACTCACTACAGCCAACTCATCATGGCCAACTCACTACGGTTGACTTGCTGCAGGACAACCTGCCACAGCAAACTTGCTGCGGAACAATTTAACAATTCCATTTAATTATTTAAAATAAATAAAAAAAATATTTTAATTTTTGTAGTTCACATTTCGTTCTGTCCCTCCTTTTACACCCTTTCTTTAATGGTTCTGTTCCTCTATTTCTTGGGTTTTAGTGTAACTTTTCTCCCGTATCGATGATGGCTGCAATGTCTCCTGGAGTTCACATCATCACCTTGTAACACTGGACGGTCACTAAACAGACTGTCGTTAAGTCAAGGACTCCCTGTATCGGTTGTGGGGGGGAAGGGCGAGCGTGGACGCCATTTTGCTCGGCTGGGCCTTCAGTGGTTTGCATCCAACCGCATATCTGAAAATTGCCTCTGTTCAACTTCCCTGCAACGCCCAACAGGCGCAGGCATTAAACAGGCTTCCCATATGCCGAGCTTCACTTGTTCCCGCTGCTCCGTGCCATCTGGCCTCTTTGATTAAGGGGTTGAGGGAGTTAAAAGGGAGGGGGAGAGGTGGAAATGGAACAAGGGGAGAGATAAATGTTGGAAAGGAGCAAAATAATAATTTCAGAGAAGTTGGGGGGAAAAAAGGAGAAGGACTATAGGTTCCTTGGTGCTCTCTGAGCTTGGCTGTTTTCTTGCAGACGTTTCATTACCCAACTAGGTAACATCATCAGTGCTAGAAGGGAGAGGGGTTTGTGACAAGGACGGGGAGGAGAAGGACTATAGGATCCTTGGTGCTTTCTGATGTTGGCTGTTTTCTTGCAGATGTTTCATTACCCAACTAGGTAACATCATCAGTGCTAGAAGGGAGCGGGGTTTGTGACAAGGAGGAGGAGGAGAAGGACTATAGGATCCTTGGTGCTCTCTGAGCTTGGCTGTTTTCTTGCAGATGTTTCATTACCCAACTAGGAAACATCATCAATGCTAGAAGGGAGCGGGGTTTGCAGGAAGAAGGAGGAGGAAGAGGAGGAGGATTGTGGGATTGTTTGGAGGAGGAGGAGGAGGAGGAGGAGGAGGAGGAGGAGGAGGAGGAGGGCGGCGACTGGAGAAGATGCTTGCTGATGTTTCTAAAGTCTGCTCCTTGGCCAGATTCCCAGATTGATCGATAACGGAGGAACAGTACCACACACGCCCATAACAATTTAACCCAAACAGAATCCTGTTTATTTAACCTGCCCAGAGAGAGATCTATTCAACCACAGATGGTTTTTTTGGCAAAGAGGCTAAGAGTTCCTTCCCTTTACCAAGGAACATCCCACAGCCATGTTTTTGGCTGGATGGAGAAGCCGGGTGGGTTTCTCTTTTCCCTCAACCGAAGCATTCGGAAGGACGAAGTCTTCCCGGAAAGAAGGGTTTTCCAAAGGACGGGAATTGGGCAGGATCCCCAGGGAAGGCCTGTCTCCTCATCGGAACGGGCACCACTAGGCATCGCACTCTGATGTGTTTGCACGAGCTAAGAAGGTGTAGCAGAAGTCCCCCTAACTGGGTTAACAAAATAACAGAGTTGGAAGGGACTTTGGAAGTAGCAGCAAGAAAGTTGAGTAGAGTAGAGTAGAGTAGAGTAGAGTAGAGTAGAGTAGAGTAGAGTAGAGTAGAGTAGAGTAGAAAAGAAAAGAATAACAAAGTTGGAAAGGATTTTGGAAGTCTTGTAGTCCAACCCCCTGTTTAGGCAGGAAACCCTATACCATTTCAAACAAATGGTTGCCCAATTTCTTCTTAAAAACTTCCAGTGTTGGAGAATTTACAACTTCTGGAGGCAAGTTGTTCCACAGGTTAATTGTTCCCACTGTCTGGAAATTCCTCCTTAGTTCTAGGTTGCTTCTCTCCTTGGTTAGTTTCCATCCATCGCTTCTTGTCCTGCCTTCTGGTGCTTTGGAGAATATACTGACTCCCTCTTCTTTGTGGCAATGCCTGAGATACTGGAACACTGCTATCACTTCACCCCTAAGTCCTTTTTTTTCCATTAAACTTGGCATACCCAATTCCAGCAACCGTTCTTTATATGGTAACTAAGATACTCAGTTACGGTAGCAACTAGCCCACCATTGATGGAGCTGAAGGACCAGGTTAGACAAAAGACCACTATGGGGAATATGACCTTATGGCACATAATTGATTGGTCACACAATTACAGGTAGCCCTCAACTTACAATCACAACTGAGCCCCCAATTTCTGGAGGCTTTTTAAAAGAGACTAGCTAACCATTTGTCGGAAGGAATGAAGGAAGGAAGGAAGGAAGGAAGGAAGGAAGGAAGGAAGGAAGGAAGGAAGGAAGAATCGATAAGAGAAAGACATACAGGAAAGAAGGAACAAAGAGGTTTCTTGCTTGAGCAAGACCTACAACATCTCCTCCAACTCTATTGTTCTGTTCTGTTCCCTTCCGTTCCATACCACACCATGTATTCTATTCCATTTCATTCTGTATTTTCTATTCTATTCTATTCCATTCCATCTATTCTGTTCTGTTCTGTTCCACTCCACTCCACTCATTCCATATTTTCTCTTCTATCCTATCCTATCCCATTCCATGTCTTAGTCTTAGTCCATTCCATTCCACTCCACTTCCTCCTGTTCCATTCCGTTCCATGTTCTGTTCTGTTCCATTCCTTTCACTTCCTGTTCTGTTCTGTTCCATTTCGTTTCATTTCGTCCCATCCCGTCCCGTCCCGTCCCATCCCATCCTATAATTCTACCTTCTATTCATAGTTCTCTTTTCTTCCTAGTGGGGCATATTGTCTGCCCACCTCTCGTTTATATATCCGCAACTACAACCCTGCGAACAGCAAAGCTATGCAGTGTGCTTAACGCTTCTAACATGGAACGAGGCCTGCTCCATTCCTAAACCAACATCTTCCCCGAAAGATGGGTTAAAGGGGCTTCTAAAATAAGACGTCTCACTTTTTCCAGATATGTATAGGCAAATGAGCTAAGCTATAATTTTGAGGGGAAAGGGAAGTGAAGCCGAGGACGATTGTTTCCATGCAACAAAATAATGATTCTGTTGATTGAGGGACTTTTCAAAGCACAGCTATGGGGAAATGCAGAGGATTCTTAATAAGGCTGAGAGTTGCCAGCTAAGACTTGGTGGGAAACCTGCCAACTTCCTTCAGATGGAACTAGATTCTGTGGAAGTTTTGCGTGGGATGGGCACTGAAAAAAGTGCACCCTATGTACACTGAGAATTATTTTAGTTGCTGATCGATTCCTCTGAAGGAAGGGCACAGCTGAAGACTGGGGCAAAGAGGTTTGGAACGGAGATTCGAACAAACTGGGCACAATTGCTTCCCCTGGCCAGTTAAAAGAGGGGATGGTGGAAAGGGGAGTGGAAAGAGAATAAAAGCAAAAGAAAAAAAAATGATTAGGAATGTGGAGAGGGAGAGAGACAGAAAGAGAGAGAGAAAGAAGAAGAGAGAGGGAGAGAGAAGTAGTGAGAGAAGGAGACCGAGGGAAAAGGAGGGAGAGAAGGAGAGGGATGAAAGGAGACAGGGAGAGAAGGAATGAGATACGGAGAGAGAGAGATGGAGGGAGAAGGAGGAGAGGAAGACAGGAATTGGAGGAAGAGGAAGAGAGGAGGGAGAGGAGGAGGAGAGAGAGAGGGAGAGAGGGAATGAGATAAGGAGAGAGATGGAGGGAGAAGAAAAGACAAGGAGACGGAGGGGGAGAGAGAGGGAGGAAGAGGGAGGGAGGGTGATAAGAAGAAGGGAGAGGAAAGAGGGAATGACAAAGAGAGGGAGGGAGGGAAAGGGTGGAGAGGGAGGGAAGAAGGGAGAGGGAGAAGGAGAGAGAGGGAGGGAGACAAAAGGAAAGGAGGAGAGGGAGAGAGAGAGAGACAGGAGAGGGAGGGAGAGGAAAGGAGGAGAGGAAGGAAGGGTGAGGAGGAGGGAAGGAGGGAGGGAGGAGGAGAGAGAAGAAGGGAGACAGGGGGAAAGGAGAAGAGGGAAAGACAGAAGGACACACACACACACTCTCATGGGGGGGGGGGGTGGAGGGAGAGAGAAAGAAAGGAAACCAAGCAAAGCTTTGCTTGTGTAAATTTTCACGCACTCCTCCAGCGGGGAAACAGAGACAGACTCGAAGAGCAGAGTCCCAGCTGCCTGCCCTCCACTTCGGATGGCGCCTAGAGTCAAGACGCAGGCGAGAATTGCCACCCAAATCCCACCGGATCACAGCCCAGGCCCTTCTTCCCACCGCCAGCCCGCAGCAGCTGCGCTTTCACGCACATCCCTCCGGTGCCTCATGCAAATCAGCGGTAGAGCAGGTGCTGCCCGCCTTTCCCTGTGGAAACCAGCAGATCTGGGTGGAGACGGGGAGGAGAGGGAGAGGCAAAGGGGGGGACAGGGGGGACGGGGAGGTTGGTGGCCTGATTGCAAATGATGTCATACCCCGCCCGAGTTGTGGGCCACGCGAATGAGGCGCTAGGGCTTCCCAGCTGGGGAAAGGCAGAAGCGAAGGGAAAGAATAGGTCCGTTGTGGATCGAGGACAGTTAAGGAAAATCACCTTGTTCTTCCCTGGCAGAATCATTCATCGGGGTTTTTTTTTGGGTGGGGGGAGAGAAGGAACAGGAAGGCCCCACTGTGCAAGTTTTCAGGCAAGAGGTTTTTTTCCAAAAATGAAGAAGCTGCCAACCATCTTCTCCGAGTAAGAAGACTTGGCTGGTTGGTAAAATCTTAGCAAGAGAAGACGGTATCCGTAGCTCAGGGTTGCAATGGGAGCTCTCTGGGTTTGCAGACGTTTCAAAACCCAGCTAGGGAACATCATCGGTGTTAGAAGGGTCTAGGGTTTGGAGAGAAGAGGAGGAAGAGAAGAGGAGGACTGTGGGATCCTTGGTACTCGCTGAGCTTGGCTGTTTTGTCAGATGTTTCTTAACCCAGCTAGGGAACATCATCTGTGCTAAAAGGGACTGGGGTTTGCAGGGAGAGAGGAGGAGGAGGAGGAGGAGGAGGAGGAGGAGGAGGAGGAGGAGGGAGGAGGCTGTGGAATCCTTGGTAGTCTCTGAACTTGGCTGTTTCCTTGCAGATGTTTCTTAACCCAACTAGGGAACACTGTCAGTACCAGAAGGGAGTGGAATTTCCCCTCTGTTTCTGTATAAGTAGCTTACCTTGTTAATGTTGATGGGTGGGTTCTTGGTGGTTCTTTCTTTAGGCTGTCCTTTCCTGTTTGTTTGTCTGAGTTGTCAGTTTCTTGACTGGGGCATTGTTTATATTTTGGTACAACATCCCAATCGAGGAACTGCCAACTCGAGACAAGCAAGCTAACAGTAAACAACAGCCTAATCAGAGAAAGAGAAAGAGAAAGAAAAAAAGAAAGAAAGAAAAAGAAAGAGAGAGAGAGACTGAGCCTGGGGCATTCGTCAGCCCTCAGATGGAGAGTCAACAGCCCCTCAGGTCTAGAGGTGACTGATGAAGAAGAGGAGGAACAGCTGGGTCAGTGCCTGATGCACGGATGCTCAGAAGACAGAGGAGAGGAGAGCAGCGGAAATCAATGGGCCGGTCCTTGGGAAGGAAGAGCCACCACTGCTAACAAGGCCCCACCCTAGCTCTGGGAATAAAAGGCAGGGGGCAGAGATGAAGAGGTATGGCAGATAATTATTCATCTTCCAGCCATCAGATGGACTTGTTAGCCTGCAAGATAAACTTTTTGCCAGGGCTTCCAGCATTCCATAATAAAGGAATCTTTTGCGTTCACGTTACAGGGTTTGTCATATTTGGGAAGCTAAGTCAGAATCTGTATTAAATTCCCGTATTTTTCAGACTGTAAGGTGTACCGGACCATAAGACGCAGCTAGGTTTAGAAGAGGAAAACAAGAAAAAAAATAGTTTTTTGCTTCAGCAGGTCCCATTTTTGTCCTCCCCGGCGTCCAGAAGCACTCTGCAGGCCCAAAACATGCCAGTTCTTGGCCTCCGGACACCTCCAGGGGCCTTGTTTTTGACCTCACTGTGGAAGAGTGAAGAGTGCTTCTAGATACCAAGGAGGGCAAAAACAGGACGCACGAAGGGTTCGGGAGGCCAAAAACAGACCCAATTCGCTCTATAAGACGCACAGACATTTCCACATACTTTTTTGGGGGAGGAAAGTGCATCTTAACAGTCCGAAAAATACGGTATAATTTCCCCAAACCCAAGTGCTGAGTTTCATGAAGAATCAGGGATTTTAAATCCAGTTAGATGTGAAAATGTGGGTCAGGTTAAAATCCGCCACCACCACCCCCATCAGAGGAAAACCAAAACAGCCACTTGGAAATAACAGTTGGGACAGTTCAGCCCGCTTCAGGTCAAGCCGTTAGACCAGATTTAATAATTCAGACATCTTAGAAGACTCCCTTTCGTGCCTTCTTCCAAACTGAAGTTAACAAGCACCCTCACTGCATGAGGAGAGCTGATCTCTCACCAGGCTAAGTATAACCAAATATGTTGGCAAGGAGCGTTCAGAATTACACATGGGGCACTGTATGCAAGGAATGTGAAACAAGTAAGTTGGAAGCACTGATGGTGTGGGTTTGCTTTAATTTGCGGATTCAGTTGTGGCAATGGATGGATGGCAATCATTCTGAAGCAGTGAAACCAGAGCAGAAGATATCTATCTGACATAAATCAATCTCACATAGCAATAACACTTAGACTTATATAATGCTTCCCAGTGCTTTCCAGCCCTCTCTAAGCGGTTTACGGAGTCATCCTCTTGCCCCCAACAATCTGGGTCCTCATTTTACCCACCTCGGAAGGATGGAAGGCTGAGTCAACCTTGAGCCTGGTGGGATTTGAACAGCCGATAGTCGGCAAAAGTGGCCTACAGTACAGCACTCTAACCACCGTGCCAGAGAGGCTCTTAACGCAGTACTTATAAAATTTTGGCAGCCTCTATTACTTTAAGAGCATCAGTGGTGGGATTCTACCAGTTTCCTTACCGGTTTGGTGACCGCGCACTTCGCACACGCGCACCTAACGCGCATGCCCACAGCTTTCCAAACACCAGCTGAGGCTCTGCCCCACCAATCAGCTGAGAGGATAAAGAACAGAAAAGCGCAGGGGCGGATGTGGGAGGGCCAATCCTGAGCTGTTCTTTCTCCTCTCAGCTGATCGTCGGAGCTTTTTTTAACTACCTGTTGGGCCGAACAGATAGCAATTTTTGCTACCAGTTCGGCTCACCTGGGCCGAACCAGTGGCATTTCACCACTGAGGAACATGTACAACTCACTGCTTATCTAGTTTTGGAATGCTTATTGATTTCAATCTCTTCTAATATTTGGGCATCTTGGTAAAACATATTTAGGCCAGGTCAACAGCTGGGTTAGAGATCACGGATGCTGCCTGGAGATCCAGTTGGGTAGGAAGATCAGAAAAAAAGATCTTGTCCAATACGTCAGTTTCTAACAAGGAAGAATCTGCCCCTCTCCTTTTATTGTCATAGTTTGCCTGATATAATTATCTGTTGTTAAGATAATCATGGTTTAATCAATGAAAGCTTAAACAGATGCTCAACACTCAGCTTCAGTAGAAAGGATGAGTGGAAGAATGGATGAGTGAGAAAATGGATGGATGGATAGCTGGGGGGTGAATAAATGGGTAGATGGATGAATGCATGGGGGGGATGGATGGATGGATGAGTAGGTGGATGGGGGGGATGGATGGATGATGGATAGATAGGTTGGTGGAAGGATGAGTGGATGAATGGATGGATGGATAGTTGGGGATGGGTAGATGGATGGATAGAGTAGATGGATGGATAAGTAGATGAATGGATGGATGGATGGATAGTTGGGGGATGGGTAGATGGATGGATGGAGTAGATGGATGGATAAGTAGATGAATGGATGGATGGATAGTTGGGGGATGGGTAGATGGATGGATAGAGTAGATGGATGGATAAGTAGATGAATGGATGGATGGATAGTTGGGGGATGGGTAGATGGATGGATGGATGGAGTAGATGGATGGATGAGTAGATGAATCAATGGATGGATAGTTGGGGAGAAGGGGAGATGGATAAATGGAGTAGATGAATGGATGTGTGGGTGGGTGGGTAGATGGATGGATACATTGGTAGATAGATGGATGGATGGATGGATGGATGGATGGATGGATGGATGGAATCACCTTTACAGACAAGAAGCACACCAAGAAGTGCTAGCTCTAACTTCATTGTAAGATTAACACAATCTTGCAAGTCTGAAAGGACCTCTTTTCCCCCTCACCTTTACAGTTCAAGAAACTAAAGAGGGTCTTTTCATAGATATTTGCTGATAGATAAGATAGGTATAAAAATTAAGCTAACTTGGCTTAAGAAAAATAAAATGTTTGAAAATATTTGCTGTTGGTTTATTTGGATTTATTTCCCCAACTGGTATCCCCTCTGTTTCATTACGCAATCTGCCTACCTACATACCTGTAATTAGAAATATAGATTTCTTATTATCAATCAGGTTAAAAAAAACAAACACACACACACCCCAAACCTAAATTTGCCACTTGTCTGCCTCTATTCTTCTGCCTGTCAAGCACGTTCAGGAAATATTTCAATTCCAGTTCTTTGCTGGCTATTAAATGCTCTTGCTTAACCTTTGACTTTCTCCAAGTCTAATCCACTGCCCTTTGCATTCAAATCTTGTCACGCACAAAATGACCTCAGGGCAACTTGGAAAAAAAAAAGTTCTCCTTGGTCTTGGAGGGTTTTAGATGATGGACAAGGGGTTCTTTTAGCCCGCCCTAACAGCTCAATCAGATCCCACAAAGGATCAGCGGGGATTTATGGGCAGGTTCCAAAACAACAAAAAGCTCAGAACTTTCACCCAGGGAAAAATAAGAAACCCAAATGTAATGATAAGGAGAGACCATTATTCTGAATTTTAGAAGAAAAAGAGGCTTGACTTTTGTGCACGCATGGGAACCTATTCATCGAAGAGGACTTTGCAAAATAAAAAATCGTGTCTGCGAATTTTCACTAAACCACGTTCTTGCTATAACCAAGAAACTCAACTGTAATGACAAGGAGACCATATTCCGAATTGACAAGAAAAAGCTACAGAGTTTTGAGCACGCATGAAAACCAGTTCAACCAGGAGGCATCTGCAAAAGATGAAGACATGAAATGGAGGACTGCCGGGATAATGCAGCGTTGACCTCAACCATCTGGAGATTCCTCCAACTATGAGCCAGCAGTGAGCGGTGGCAGCCAAAAAAGTCATTAACAGAGGAATACAATCAAGATCAAGGGAGGTACTAATACCTCACTATAAAGCTTAAGTAAGACCACGCCTAGAGTACTGCATCCAGTTTTGGTCACACACTATAGAAAAGATGTTGAGACTCTAGAAAGAGTGCAGAGAAGAGCAATCAGGATGATTAGGGGATTGGAGGTTGAAACATACGATGAACAGTTGCAGGAACTGGGCATGGCTAGTCTAGTGAACAAGGGGAGACAAGATAGCAGTCTTCCAATATTTGGGGGGCTGCCACGAGAGGAGGGAGTCAGCCTGTTTTCCAAGGCACCTGAAGGCCAGACAAGGAATAATAGATGGAAACTGACCAAGGAAAGATTCCACCTGGAAATAAGGAGAAATTATCTGACACTGAGAGCAAACAACCAATGGAACAGAAGTTGCCTTCGGCAGTTGTGAGAGCCTCCTCACTGGAAGCTTTCAAAAAGAGACTGGTCAGCCATTTGTTAGAAATGGTGTAGGGTCTCCTGCTTCGGTGGGGGGTTGGACTAGATGACCTACAAGGTCCCTTCCAACTCTGTTCATCTGTATCTATCTTCCAGCTTGTGGAAAGGTAACATCTGCATATGGTTCAAGACACTACTGGTTCTGCTGGTAGCTTTGATTACAACCATTTTTAAAGCTGAGCAGGACCAGATTTCGTTTTACAAACCACATGCGCTGTGCTGTGGCAACAGGTGTGATGCTTTCAGTTCGAAAACAAAGATGGGATGAAATTATTTCACCTCATAATTTCCAGGCCCAATTAAAAATTCCGACTGTGGTTCACAAAGGCCTATCTGGCTCGGGACCAAGCTGGTTGAAAGACAACCTATTCCCACATGAGAGTGTGTTTTAAGGACAGGAAGTCCTTTCCCCAACCCCACATGCACACAGAGGTACATTTTCCAGGCGCGCAAGTGGCAGTTCTGGAATTTTCTGCCCAAGGGGATACTTTGACATCTGCCCTCTTTCTGCTGGGAAGACAAAGATACTTATTTTTAGTCGAGCTTTTTACTGTGTGGAGCTGTGGGGCTGCTGACTTCGTCTTTCTTTCGATGCACATCGTTATTTGCATTTCATGTGCACGTTTGTTTCATTGAAGAAACTTTCACACCGGTAGACCCTGACTTACAGCCATTTGTTTAGTGGCCACTCGAAGTTACAACAGTACTGATACAAGTGACAACCGCGTATCATCAGTAGAGACCTTCAAATTTCTAGGTACTACTATATCACATGACCTAAAATGGACACCTCACATCAAAAACGTCATCAAAAAAGCACAACAAAGAACGCTCTTTCTGCGCCAACTCAGAAAGCTCAAACTGCCCAAGGAGCTGCTGATCCAGTTCTACAGAGGAATTATTGAATTATTGAGCCCCGAGATCAAATACAACCCTGATGTGGCCCTCAATGAAATCGAGTTTGACCCCCCCCTCCCCTATTGTAGGCTAAACCCAATATAGGCCTCAGGAGGTCACATGATAATTTTTTTAAACTATCATTTACAGCTTAGTATAACTTAGCGGCTCCCTGCCAGATTCCCACAAGGAAACGCACTGGGGGAGCCAGCAGGAAGTTGGAAGTTGCTCCTGGCTCCCTTTTTTGCCTCCATTTGTCCATTCTATTTCTCTGTTTCCATAAGGAAATATCTCTGAAACAAACACCCAGCAGGGCATGGGTTGTCTAGTAAATATAAAAACATACCATGTGCCCTGTATTAGCTTTAATTTATTTATGTCTATTTATCACTACAACTGATATTCAACTCCAGTTCCAGAGACTCAACGTAGCTTACAGAACAGGCTCCCCTTCCAGGATGTAGGGAGTCTCGGATCATCATATAGGTCAGAGGAGAGAGCGTTTTTATTTTTATTTATTTATGACCTCCCTTTATTATTTTTACAGTTAAACTCAAAGTAGTGAACCTATTCAACACACACCATCCTCTTCCTATCTTCCTCACAACAATCCTGGGAGGTGGGTTGGGCTGAGAAAGAAAATGACTGGCCCAAAATCACCCAGGTAGCTTTCATGGCTAAAGTGAGACTAGAATTCACTGTCTCCTGGTCATTGGCCCAAAGTCACCCAGTTGACTTTCATGCCTAAGGCAGGACTAGAACTCATCATCTCCTGGTGATTGGCCTAAAATCACCTAGCTGGCTTTTATGTCTAAAGCGGGACTAGAACTCGCAGTTTCTTCGTGATTGACCCAAAGTCACCTAGGCAGCTTTCACGGCTAACACAAGACTTGAACTCACAGCCTCCTGCTTTCCAGACTGGTGCCTTAATCACTAAACCAAACCGTCTCTTTTTCTATTTTAGTTGTTACAGGAACTATCGTTTCTTCATTCACATCCTCTACTCTGGTTTTTTTCTCTGAGGAGGAAAAACAAAATATAATTCCTTGCTCTCCAGAAGTGGACTCCAAAGCCACTTTTTCCGACCCTTCTCTCTAGAGAGGTTGCCTTAAAATGGCTTCCACGGCCCGTTCGGCCTCAAATGACCTTCCAACCCTGTTCTGCAATTCGTACAAACAGCCCTGACGGGCCAAAATAAGCAGAATTCTCCTTTCCTTGCGACCGGTGTCATTTGGCAAGCTGCATGCGGGCTTGCAGAAAGGAAGGATTTTCAAGATATCACCCACAGAGGACTTGTAAAGACTCTGCCTTTAGCAACAAACAGAATATTTTTGTAATTGTTGAAGAAAAGTAGGGGGCACCGAAGGCCATTCCGGGAGATTTAAACCTTCTAGAAGGGAGGAACGTCACCCGAATCAATGAGCAAAATCGATCCCTCCTCGCCTCATCCCTCTCTTCGATAATTTAAAACCATGATTTCACCTGCCTAGATATCAGTGGGTTCAACCTGAAATCCATCCTCTCTGTTGCATTTTTCTGTGGGGGGGTTGGGAAGAGGGGAAGCTGTCCATTCATTCACACGGGTGATTTAAATGTTTGCCATGGTATTTGGGTTCTGGAGGCAGCTGCGAGCTGTCTTTCACATCTAATTAACGGTCCTCTTCGCTCGTCACAAGCTGCCTTCCCGTTCCCCACCCACCCACCTATCCCATGTGCTCAAATCCCGACGAGTATTATATAGGTTAAATCATGTTTAAGTAACTACATAAATAGTAGGTCAGTTCTGCCCTTTTGTCTCGGCTGGAAACCGTTGGCTCGTTTCTCATTGTGACAGAACCGGCCTGCTGATATCCCAGCGGTGAGGTGAAAAGCATCTCTCCTATTGTTTGGGTGAACCACTTCGTTTGTTTGTGTTTAAAACACTTATATAACCGTCCAATGTTATGCGCCCTAACCCTGGGTGGCTTACAAACATCAAAAAAAAAACAATTAAAAAAACCCCAAAACTATCACACACAAAAACCTGAAGCCTCTAAAATCAAAGGCAGCTTTGTGTTTTTTCTGTCTTTGGTTTTTTAAACAGAGATATCCAATCCCTTCTGCCTGCCCTAATCCAACCTTGCAGGGCCGCGGTGGCTCTGTGGCTAAGATGCTGAGCTTGTCGATCAGAAAGGTCTGTGGTTCAGCGGTTCGAATTCCTAGCGCCGCATAACGGAGTGAGCTCCCATTCCTTGTCCCAGCTTCTGCCAACCTAGCAGTTCGAAAACATGTAAAAATGCAAGTAGAAAAATAGGGACCATGTTTGGTGGGAAGGTAACAGCGTTCCGTGTGCCTTCGGCATTTAGTCATGCCAGCCACATGACTACGGTGCCATCTTCGGACAGCGTTGGCTCTTCGGCTTTGAAACGGAGATGGGCACCACCCCCTAGAGACAGAAACAACTAGCACACATGTTTAACCTTTATGTTTTACTTTTACCTTAACCCAACTTACAATCCAGTGAGAACAGAATATCTGCAGCTTTGCCGGGTTGAACTGTAAGGTTCTTGATGCTCTCTGAACTCGGTTGTTTTCTTGTAGACATTTCATAACCCCACTACACTATGTAACATCATCAGTGCTCAGAGGAGAGTTGGCCATGCAACCAAAACTGGTTGGCATCGCTTTGAGCCTGAAACAAAAATCCCAAACCAACTAAGAGAAGTCCACCTAGAAAGAAATAATCTGTGTGTCATAAGGATAAGCGACAAGAGTATGTTTATTGCCAAGTTATGCCTATTCATTAATAAACGTTGTTTCAGAGAATGAGAAAAAGGAAGACTGATATAAGAGAATATTTGTAAGCTCAGGATTCAATGCTGGGGTCTTTGTTGCTGTCTGAGCTTGATAGTTTCTTGCAGACGTTTCACTACCAAACTAGGTAACATTATCAGTGCTAGAGATAGCAGTGATGAGGTTACCTAATTTGGTAATGAAACATCTGCAAGAAACCACCAAGCTCAGAGAGCACTAAGGACCACACAAAAAGAAGATTAAAGGATGATGAGAAGAGGTTCCGGGAGAAAAAAAAAATCCAATTTTTTTTTCTTTGTCCTCTCCTTTTCCTGAGTCTGTGGAGCTTACAAACTCAACTAAAGCGCCTCACAAAAGTATCATCCCTTGCCCGAAATATCTCACTGCTGTAAAGCTGGATTTAAAAAAATCCCCATTATTTTAAACGCTTTCCTTGTAAGTTGAACAACCAACCCCCAGAGCAACAAAGATTGAAAAACATGAGCTGATATATATGTTGATTTTCCAGCAATGTCATCAAGGATATAGGATGGCGATAAAAATATGTTGTTGAGACCCAAGAAAGATTGCAAAAAACAGCAACGATAAGGGGTCTGGAGGCTAAATCATACGATGAACAGCTAAGGGAACTAGATATGTCTAGCTTAACAAAGAGAAGGCCTTAAGGGGAGACATGATAACATCTTCCAATCCTTGAAGGGTGTCAGAGGGGAAAGGGTCTTAATTTATTTTCCAGAGCACCTGAGGGCAGGACAAGAAGTCATAGATGGAAGCTTACCAAGGAGAGAGCCTACTTAGAACTGAGGAGAAGTTTTTTGAGGGTTTTCTCCTAATTTAACTCCACAAGTTACATTTCCTTCAAGTTGACATATTCTCAGTAACCTATTTGTATTGATTTATTATATTTATTGGCCGCCCACCTTAACTATGGCCAGCTGATAATATGAAAAAGACTATATAAATAAAATACTGAAGGCGGTAGAAGAAGCAATGGATGGAAACTCATCAAGGAGAGAACAAACCTAGAACTTACGGAGAAATGTTCTGACAGAACAATTCATCAATGGAACAACTTGCCTTCAGAAGTTGTGGGTGCTCCATCACTGGAGGCTTTCAAGATTGAACAACCATTTGTCCAGGATGATATAAGGACTCCTGCCTTGGGAAGGGGGTTGGACTAGAAGACCTCCAAGATCCCTTCCAGGCCTATGTTTCTAAGCTCTGGAGAGGAGGTTCTCCATTCAGTCATGTCCAATTCTTGGTGATTCCATAGATGATGTCTCTCCATATTGTCCAATCTTGTAGGTCTTCTTTCCAGGGAGGATAAAAATCGATGATTTTTTTTAAAAAAAAAATAAGGATTATTTTTTAATTTAAATCTGATTTTTTAAAATCAGATTTATTTTAATAAAATGCTTTTGGAGTAAAAATCTATCTAAAGGTAGTTTTCTATTTAAGATACATTAATAATTTAGTCTATTCAGCATGAAATGGAGCATAGTTATGTAGCGTGAGGCTGTATATCCCGCAATATTGGGACTGTCAGTGGGTCAACAGCAGGTCAGAGGAGGAGCCACTGTGGGACAGAGATGAGACAGTTGCTCTTTTAAAATTAGGATTTAAGCCGAGTTGATTTAAATCAAGCCTTTTTACTAGTGGTTTAAATGGTGATTTAAATCGACTTGGTTTAAATCAAATCCACCCTGCTTCTTTCAGTTGCGTTTATGCTCTGACTGGTGTCAGCTGTGTTGTTCGTTGTTGTTAGTTGCAAAGTAGTGTCCAACCCATCGCGACTCCATGGACAGCGTTCCTCCAGGCCTTCCTGTCCTCTACCATCTTCTAGAGTCCATTTAAGCTCACGCCGACTACTTCAGTGACTCCCTCCAGTCGCCTCCTTCTCTGCCATCCCCTTCTTCTTTTTCCCTCAACCGTTCCCAGCATTAGGCTCTTCTCCAGTGAGTCCTTCCTTCTCATGAAGTTGGCAAAGTCTTTGAGTTTCAGCTTCAGGATCTGGCCTTCTAAAGACCAGTCACAGTTGATCTCATCTAGGACTGACCGGTTGGATCACCTTGCACTCCAAGGGACTCGCAGGAGTCTCCTCCCCCAGCCCCAGAGTTCAAAGGCCTCCATTCTTTGGCGCTCAGCCTTCCTTATCGTCCAACTTTCACAGCCATGCATGGCAACTGGGAAAATCATAGCCTTGACTCTATTACGCACTTCTGTTGGCAGGGGGATGTCTCTGCTTTTGAGGATGCTATCTAGATTTGCCATAGCTTTCCTCCCCAGGAGCAAGTGCCTTTTAATTTCTTGGCTGCAGTCCCCATCTGCGGTGATCTTGGAGCCCAGGAAAATGAAATCTGTCACTACTTCCATTTCTTCCTCATATATTTGCCAGGAATTGAGAGGGCTGGGTGCCACGATCTTCTATTTGCTCCTAGGCAAATGAATTTCCACCTAACACAATTAGTGCTAAGAGACAGATGCGTTCTTTAACATGAGAAGTAAACAGGTTGAGATCTCATCTCTGGAAATGACTTTCCTATGTCTTTCAACCCACCTTTCACGCACGTCTTCAAACATCACATCACCTTTGCTTTCTTCGATAAACATCACCCAACCTTGGAGCTTACATGATAGACATCAAAACAGAAAATATTCTCTATGTGCTGGGTAATTATAATAATTATTTTGTTCCATGACAATTACTTCTTTGCTCAGATGGATGAAAGGGGAAAAAAAGGAATCTGAATTGCTTCCTTACTGAAAGCATTGTTTATTTATTTTCTTAAAGGGTCAAACTCTTTGTGTGTGACCTTTGATGAAAACTTTGAAACCCTTAGCAGCTGTTTACAAAAAAAAGGAGTCTTCTTCAACTAGATTTTTTGAAGGGAAAAGCAATTCAGTTATGAGAATCTTCTCAACTCGATATATTAACTCTATCACCCACTTTTTACATCTAGGGCAGGGGTTGGCAACTTTAAACACTCAAAGAACCACAAAGGTCCTAACCGGAAGCCACCCATTCAATTTCTGGAGCTAACCAGAACTCCAGTACCCCCACCATAGAGTCTCCTCCTAGCATGGCCTCCTTTTCCCTCTACCTGTCCTAACGGAAAGCCCTATCAATTGTGGATCCAACTGGAAAACCCACCCCTTGCCACAGAGTTCCCTCCCCCCCCTCGTAAACCGGAACTTCCTCTCAAAATTGTGGCGCCGACTGGTGACAGGGAACTGCAGCAGAAGGATGAAAGAGCCACATGTGGCTCCAGAGTCACAGGTTGCCAACCCCTGTGTTAGACATACTAGGGCTAAGATTAATCCTCTCAAACACATATGGGTCCATCAACCAATTCATTGGTTCACCAACATCTTACCTCCCCAGATTCTTCCCAGATTCATGGCACTGTGTACATAAACCTATAAGAAAATCCAATTTGTTCCAATCCAAACGCCTCTTTGCCTCCTAATCCTTCAGCGTCGATCACATATCCTGCAAAACTGAAAGTGTTACTTACGTGCAGCGCCCCTCCCCCCCCGGAAGGCTGTTTAGTCCTTATCTACAACCAACAAGTAGAGGGGGGAGCCCTATCTCTTACCCTTCCCAAATTTAATGCCTTGGGTGAAATCTAGAAGTTCATTTGCTCTGATACAAAACCAGTGAGCTACAGTATTCTACGGTCCACCAAGAATATTGTGTCTTGTCTTGCTAAAAAATAAAAAAATAAAAAATAATGGATTAACTGGAGATCATCCATGCCATGAGATTAAAACGTGGAATGATGGGCTTAAGAACCGGAAGGCAGATTCTTACAGATGGCTAGAAAAAGCCTCCTAATTCTAAGAGTTGTGGAACGGATGACCCCGTGGAGGGGTGGATATCTCTTCTCACAGAGGGCCGAGAAAATATTTACAGACCCCCCTCATATCCTGAATATAAACTGTTTCAACTTCTCCCCTCAGGACGCTGCATGCCAAACAACTAGATGCAAATATATTTTCCACCCTTGCCATCACTTTGCTGAATATACCTAATTCCCACAACACTGTCTTATGCCTAAAGATAGTTTCCCGTGGGGTAAGGTTGTATTGCTATTATCCTTCTCATCTTCCTCATCCTTCCTATGTCCTTCTCCTATCTGTATCTTATGATTTATCACTTGTTGCTTGTATCGCATGATTTGTGATTGTTATCTTATGTTTATGACTTATCACTTTGCTGTTTGTAAGTACACTGAGAGCTTATGCACCAGAGACAAATTCCTTGTGTGTCCAATCACACTTGGCCAATAAACTGTTCTGTTCTGTTCCGTTCCGCTCCGCTCCGCTACTCTACTCTACTCTACTCTACTCTACTCTACTCTACTCTACTCTACTCTACTCTACTCTACTCTACTCCACTCCACTCCACTCCACTCCACTCCACTCCACTCCACTCCACTCCACTCCACTCCATCTATTCTGTTCTGTTCTGTTCCATTCCATTCCACTTCCTATTCCATTCTATTCCACTTCCTATTCCATTCCATTCCATTCCATTCCATTCCAATTCTTATTCCCTTCTTTGGAAGTGTCCAGGGAGAATATAAACAATATATTCCTGGAATGTCCATCTCCGATTATCTCCGTGGAACAGAGGTTAACCTTGACAGATTACTGGCCGCTTCCAGTTCTGATTTTAAGCATAATGACAATTTTTAGGAGAACAAAAGCTGAAGAAGAGTTGAAGGAACCGAGCATGTTCAAATGTTGGAAAGACTAGACAGAGGGAAAAATAGGAAAGCTCCCTGGAAATATCTAAAAAAAATGTCTTACAGAAGATGCTAAAGAGCCCTTTGGCAGGATTGTAAGGTATTAGGACATAAATAATGAATTGAAATAGGAGGGAAGCAGTTTGAGAGCAGAATCAAATATCCAGAAAAGTGGATATTTTCTTTCCTGGGATATGGCCAAAGAGAAACTGGCCACCTATCTCTCAGGGAGGGTGAACTTGATAGTCTTAAGGGTCTTTCTTTCTTTTTTCTTTCTTTCCTTTCTTCTTCCTTCCTTCCCTCCCTTCCCTTTTTTCTTTTCCTTCCCTTCCCTTCCCTCCCTTTTCCTCCTTTCCTTCCCTTCTCTTCCCTTTCCATCCCACACTGGGTGATACAGCTAGCCCTTGACTTACACAGCTCACTTAACAACTGTCTCACCCAGCAACAAAAATTCGGGACTCAGTTATTATCCTAGTTGTAGTCCTACTACTGTACAGGTAGTCCTCAACTTACAATCACAATTGAGCCTAAAATTTACGTTGTTAAGTGAGAAATTGGCTAATGGAGCTTGGCCCCTTTTTAAGACTTTCCTCGCCACATCTGTTAAGCGAATCACTGCAGTACTTAAATAAGTAACCCGGTTGTCCAGTGGATCTGGTTTCTCCATTGACTTTGCTTGTCAGAAGGCCGCAAAAGGGGATCAAATGACTCCAGGGACACTGCTACCACCATAAAATACACTCAAATGACCAAGTGTCCTAATTTTGGTCATGTGACCACAGGGAATGCTGCAATGGTCATAAGAGTGAAAAACGGTCTTAAGTCACTTTGTTCAGTGCCATTGTAACTTTGAACTAAATGAATATTCTAAGATTACCTATACATACATCCAGATATATACCACAGGGCGTATTTTAATACGTTATTCATCTATTTACGCAATGTGTGCTCTTCTGTACTTAAATTCAGCTGCCCTCGAGGGAGTTTCCATGCAACACCATAGTTAAATAAATCTGAAATCGATCTTAAAAGGTTCTCTAGAACAGACGGATCTTTGCAGCTTTCTGAAATGTTGTAAGAACAGCCATAAGAGTTACAACGATGTTACTGCTATAGGGACCTGATTCCTGCTTAATGCTACTTCATTCCATTCATCTGTGAAACAGGCTTTTTATTTTATTGTCCATATTTACAATTCAAAATCATCTACATACATGCCAAATTTCAAGTTTGTAGGACTTACAGTTCTAGAGAGTTTGTGATGATGCATGACTGGTATATGTACATGTATGTATGTATGTATGTATGTATGTGTGTATGTATGTATGTATACATGTGTTTTCATATCCCACAGCAAAGAAAAGCAGAGATCGATTAAATCGATTCCTTTATCCAAAGAAGAAAATATATTTAATTTTGTTTCTATTTGGTCATTGCTTCCAGATTTTGTGCTTGTGATGGAGGGGCGGGAGAATGAAATTTTGTGTTTGTGGATTAGATAGGTTTGTTGTTGTAGAGATAGCTAGTCTGCATACTATTGTATAAAAATAAAAAGTTGTTAAGCTTGTCAAGCTATTATCTCCTACTGTACCGAAGAGATTTGGGAGTCAATGCCTTTTTGTTTTCTTTTTCCCTTTCTACCTCTCTTTTTTTTTCTTCCTTCCTTTTTCCTTCTCTCAGTTTTCCATTCCTTTGTCTCTTATATTTTGATAGATTATTTCTAAAAAAATTGAAACACAAAACAACAACTAGAGACCCGAAAACCAAGTGAGGAGGGGCTGTGTCCCCAATGGAGGGGAGGAAGGGGTCCAAAGGATATAGAAAACCGGCATGGGGAGAAATCCACAAGACCAAAAAATGAGAGGACAAAGGTCACACATAATTTAAAAGAAAGAAACTTGATCGTTCAGAAGGTCAACCTTACACAGAGGCCCAGCAGCAGATGCGACCGTAGCTACAAGCGGTATTACAAAGCACTTGTAAGACACAACGCAAGCAAGCAAACTCACAACCAGTCCCACAGGAATTGGGAACAGCTGAAGGACGTTCGTTCTCACAACTGCCAAAACCCTGAAGAACAAGACAATGGCTGCCAGCTTCGTCTTGAATATGAGGGAATAGAAGGGGAACTTACTGAATTTGAGGATGATACCAAGCCGGCAGGAATAGCTAACACCCAAGAAGATAGGCTCAAGACAATACTGCTACCCTTCAAAAAGATCTTGACTATGTATCAGAATGGTCAAACAAATGGCAACTTCAAATCTCAACAAATAAATGCTCTGTCTTACATGTTGGAAAAAAAAAAATCAGAAAATAAAATACAAGCTGAATAGTCAAGACCTTGTTGAGGATCCAAGCTCTGTAAAGGACCTTGGAGTACTCATCTCTAATGATCTAAGTGCTAGAGCCCACTGTAACTACATAGCCAAAAAGGCATTAAGAGTTGTTAACCTAATCCTACGTAGCTTTTTCTCTGGTAATATCACACTACTAACTAGAGCATACAAAACATTTGCTAGACCAATACTTGAATACAGCTCATCAGCCTGGACCCCACATTACGTATCTGATATTAGCACAGTTGAGAAAGTCCAGAAATATTTCACAAGAAGAATTCTCCACTCCTCTACTCGTTGTAGAATACCTTATGCCACCAGACTTGAAATTCTAGGCCTAGAAAACCTTGAATTGCGCCGTCTTCGGTCTGATCTAAGTATGGTATATAAAATCATACATTGCAATGACTTACCTATCAATGAATACTTCAGCTTCAACCATAACAACATAAGAGCACACAATAGATACAAAGTCAAGGTTAACCGCACAAAATGAAATTCAACATAGAGAAAAGTCCTGCACTTAGGCAAGAAAAACCAAAAGTACACATGCAGACTGGGTGAAACCAGACTCAATAGCAGTAACCATGAGAGGGACCTTGGAGTCTTAGTGGACAACCAGTTCCATATGAGCCAACAGTGTGCGATGGCAGCAAAAAAAGCCAACGCAATCCTAAGTTGCATTAACAGAGGAATACAATCAAGATCAAGTGAGGTACTAATACCACTCTATAAAGCTTTAGTAAGACCACACATAGAGTACTGTATCCAGTTTTAGTCACCACACTATAAAAAACATGTTGATACTCTAGAAAGAGTGCAGAGAAGAGCAACCAGGATGATGAGGCGACTAGACGCTAAAACATATGAAGAACAGTTGCAGGAACTGGGCCTGGCTAGCCTAGGGAAGAGAAGGACCAGGGGAGACAGGATAGCAGTCTTCCAATATTTGAGGGGCTACCACAGAGAGCAGGGGGTCAGCCTATTTTCCAAAGCACCTGAAGGCCAGACAAGGAATAATGGATGGAAACTGATCAAGGAGAGATTCAACCTGGAAATAAGGAGAAATTTTCTGACACTGAGAACAATCAACTGATGGAACAGAAGTTGCCTTCGGAAGTTGTGGGAGCTTCATCCCTGGAAGTTTTCAAGAAGAGATTGGACTGCCATCTGTCAGAAATGGTGTAGGGTCTCCTGCTTGGGCAGGGAGTTGGAATAGATGACCTACAAGGTCCCTTCCACTCTGGGTCCATTCTGTTGATCTCTCAATCTCCCAAAGTCCCATCCAAGCTTGCCACAAGAGCCCCAAGCTGAACCATGAGGGTTGAACAGAAGGTGAGGTCCACTGTCCTGTATGCAGGTACTCCTTGTCTTACAACAGTTCATTTAGTGACCGTTCAAAGTTTTTAAAAAGGGACTTAGGACCACTTTTCACATGACCATCGCGGCATCCCGGTGCTCACGCGATCAAAATTCAGATGCTGGGCAGCTGACTCAGATTTATGTCCTGGCGTGGGTCATGCGATCCGCTTTTGCGACCTTCCGACAAGCAAACTCAAGGGGGAAATCCACATTCACTTAACGACCATGCTACTAAGCAATAGCACTTAAGACTTATATGCCGCTTCCCGGTGCCATGGAGCCTACCAGATCTTCCTGTTTTCGGCTTCTGGTGGGCCTCCAGATCCCCGGGGGGGAGGCTGTTTTTGCCCTCCCAAGGATCCAGAAGCCTTCCCTGGACCTCTAAAAGGGTGAAAACAGCCTCCCCCTGCCTCTGGAGGCCGACCGGAAGCCGGAAATAGGCCCATTTTGCCACTTCCGGTTTTGCCAGGAAGGCCGTTTGTCACCCTCCCAAAGGTCCAGAGGCTTCCTCTGGGCCTCTGGGATGATGAAAACAGCCTGCCCCGGGCTCTGAAGGCCCACCAGAAGCCGGAAACTTCCAGAAGGCCCGTTTCCCACCCACCCTTCCAGAGCTTCTGCATGGACCCTGCACTTACGTCCATCGAAAATGGGCCATGTGGAGGCTCCTGGGAGGAGAGGGGCGGGAGAGGCCAGCTGATCGGCTGAAATACTGGTTTAGTGAACCAGCTGTAACTTTAACATCCGGTTTGCACAAAACGGTCCAAACCAGTAGAATCCCACTCTCCATTTACAGCCCTCTCTAAGCGGTTTACAGAGCCAGCCTATGGGCCCCCAACAATCGGGGTCCTCATTTTACTGACCTCGGAAGGATGGAAGGCTGCATCAACTCCCTTGACGAATGCAACGATTCACCTAACAACCATGGCAAGGAAAGTCTTTTTTTTTTTTTTTTGCATTTTATACAATCAAAATAAAAAATGGAAAGAGAAAAAAAAAAGACAGTCCAGAGGCTGCAATTAGCTCAACATTCCTGTAGTTAATTACCGGCTGACACCAAAAGACCTCTTTTGATAACTTCCCATTCGGTTCATGTCTTCAGGGCAGAGGTCTACAAGCAACTTTAAGACTTGTGGACTTCAACTCCCAGAATTCTCCAGCCAGCATAGAGATGAGATGCAGGCTGGCTGCCAGATGGGGATGCTATTATAGGGCAGGGGTATCAAACTCGATTTCATTGAGGGCCACATCAGGGTTGCATTTGACCTCATAGAGCCAGGGTGGACCTGGTCAGGGTGGGCATGGCCAACTCTACATCACTCATGTCAGGGGGTGCCTGTGGTGGCCCAGGCGCTCTGCCAGCAAAAATGGGCTCCCGAATTCCGTTTTCGGTTGCAACGGCCTCCTCAGCCCTCTGCCAGCAAAAATAGGAGTTTGTGTGAGCCACCTGCGGCCCTCCTGAACTCCATTTTCAGCCGCGATGGACTCTTCAGTGTTCTGCCAGCAAAATGGAGCTTGCAAGAGCTACCCGTGGCGCTCCTGAACTCTGTTTTCAACTGTGACAGCCTCCTGCTACCTTTTGACAAAAATGCAGCTCGCAAGAGCCACCCGCAGCCCTCCCGAGTTCCATTTTTGCTGGCAGAGGAACCATGGACCGGTCCTTCGCTGTTTCCAGAGCAGCCCCACAGGACAGATCTAAGCAGCCCCCGTGGCCGGATCTGGCCCCCAGACCTTGAGTTTTGACATCCCTGCTATAAGGGGAAAGAGGGAAGGAGATCTGCCTCTCTTTTTAGGGATTAACACTCGGTTTTTAATTTATTTATTTTGGAAAAGGGGGAAGGATGTGGAGAAGGAGAAGCTGCTTCCCACAGCTGAGAACAGCAGCTGAGACGTGCCGGCAGTATGGACGGATGGACGGATGGATGGATGGATAGATGACAGGGAATCGAATATGAGACAAGATGAAGGATAAAAGGAGACGACTTTTCCACGGGGAACGAAGAGTCACAATGTGATGCCTTCGAAGGGGAAAAATAATAACCATAATAATAATTAATTATATTATTATTGTTTATACTGTGTACACTGTCATTTTTGTATAATAATAATAATAATAATAATAATAATAAGTTTTGGTTCATTGACATTGCAATACCTGGGGATGCACGAATTGAAGACTTACAGCAAGAAAAAAAATCACAAAGTATCGGGACTTACAAATTGAAGTTGAGCGACTTTGGAAAAAGAAATCATGTGTTATGCCAATTGTAACTGGAGCCCTTGGAGCAATACTAAAGGGCTACCTTGCTATTTGGAAATTCTGAATTTATCAGACTTGAATACCCTGATTCTACAAAAAAACATCCTACTTGGAACAGCTTATACCCTCTCTGACGCTTCCTGAACAGTTCCTAGGTCCTTGGTTAGGACTCGATCTGTTGAGTTACCAACCAGCCCCAAAGGCCTTGAATCTCACTAAAGATATTATTATTATTATTATTATTATTATTATTATTATTATTATTATTATTTTAAAGGCCCTTGAAAAAAACACTGGCCCAATTTGAGTTTTCCTTTCAGAACAAAAGAGAAAATGCCAGCGAAAACAGAAAGAGAAAGAGAGAGAGAGAGAGAGAGAGAGAGAGAGAGAGAGAGAAGCTACAGGAGCAGGTGGCTCTTCCCATACATATGCAGGAGTGGGGTGGGGAAAGGGGGGAGAGGAGGAGAAAAGAGGGGTGCTGCCGTAATTCACACAATGGTGGGGGGTGGGGGGGACACAGCCCAAGCAGGCATGGTGGGTCGCCCCTCACTCTGCCTTTACACAAAGGGCCATTAAGGCGCCTGAATGAATGAATAGGCTGCTTAATGCACACCGAGGTTGCAGCTGCTGTTTTGTAAGAACCAGGCGCTTTCACGCCTTACCAAAACACAACCATGATTCGGGGGTGGGGGGGTGGAGCGAATTATTCCAGATAAACAGATAAGACAGGTAATTAAAAAAAAAAATACACCAAAAACCCAGATTGGGGAAAGAGACAGCGTCACAAAACGGGGCTCCCACTCACCAACCCAAAATCTCGAATCGCAATCGTCCTGAAACGATGAGGGGGGAAAAAAGAGAGGAAAAAACTTGAGAGCCTTTGCGAATTGAAGCTCCTGTGTGTATTTGTGTGTCTGTGTGTCTGTGCGTCTGCGTGTGTTTAAAAAGGAAATCTCTGTCTCCTTTTTTACGCTGAGAAAGGCTTTTCGCAAACAGAGGGGTGAGACGAAAATAAACAGTCTGTTTATTAGTGGGAGAATTTCCAGTACTGATACTGGGTGTTTTTTTCCCCTTCAAATCCTATCCTGCAAATGACAACAACAACAACAACGAATACAACAAGGGGGGTCTTATTTGGGGTGGTGATACTGTTGTTGTTGTTATTATTATTATTGTTGTTGTTTTTGTTGTCTGTTTCCCTTCCAAAGAGATGGACGGATTTGAGCTCTGCCAGAAGAAAAAAAAATCCAAATATCACAGGCAAAGTGGGATAAACAACCACAATTGAGTATAAACAACTCAGCCCTTCCAAGCAGATTGATCCTGTCCAAGTAAGATGGAGAGGGGGGTTAAAACACCATATTGGGTTGCCGTGAGATCAACACAACTGGATTGTCCACCCCACCATTGTGACCGGTAGTAATACAGGTAATCCTCAATGACCATTCGCTTAATGACCCTTCGAAGTTACAACGGCACGGGAAAAAGTGACTTACGGCCCTTTTTCACACCTATGACCGTTGAACCCCACGGTGACGTGATTTACATTTGCACGCCTGACTCACATTTATGACGGTTGCAGAGTCCCCTTTGGCGACCTTCAGACAAGCAAAGAAGAAACCAGATTCATTTAGCAACCGTGTTACTAATTGAACAATTGGGGTGATTCACTTAACAACCGTGGCAAAGAAAGCCGTCAAATGGGGGAAAAACTCGCTTAACAAATTTCTCACTCAGCGACATAAATTTTGGGCTCAATTGTGGTTGTTAAGTCAAGGACTACCTGTATGTTAGGAATACGTTGTAGGGATGTACAATGTAGATTAGTCTTAGATTAGACTAAGACAGGGGTCTCAACCTGGCAACTTTAAGCCTGGCGGACTTCAACTCCCAGAATTCCCCAGCCAGCATTGCTGGGAATTCTGGGAGTTGAAGTCCGCCAGGCTTAAAGTTGCCAAGGTTGGAGACCCCTGGTCTAAGATGTAGTCTTAGGTTAGTCACTGGAGGTTTTTAAGAGGAGACTGGGCAGCCCCTTGTCTGAAATGGTACAGGGTCTCCTGCTTGTGTAAGGGGTTGGACTAGAAGACCTCCAAGGTCCCTTCCAGCTCTATTCTGAATTAAACTGAATTAGCCACTTTTGTTCAAAGAGGTGGGCACCTTCTGAGTCGATCATAATCAGTCAGAACCCAGTTAGCACTGCTTCGGGAGTTTCCATTACGCTAATGGTTTTGTTGGTACACAGAGTCCTTGATTTACCAACACAAGACAGCCCCAAATTTCTGTTGCTAAGTGAGACAGTGGTTAAGTGAATTTCGCCCCATGTTATGCCACAGGAAAGGGAGGGAGGGAGGGACAGACGGACGGACAGATGGATGGAGGAAGGACAAAGGGGAGGGAGGAGGGAGGAAGAAGGAATAAGAGAGAAGGAGGGAGGAAGGAAGACAGAGGAGGGAGGGAGGGAGGAGAAAGAGGGAGGGAGGGAGGAAGGGAGGAAGAAGACAGAGGAAGGAAAGAAGGAAGGAAGGAAGGAAGGAAGAAGGAAGGAAGGAAGGAGACAGAGGG
Source organism: Pseudonaja textilis (assembly GCF_049901715.1). Taxonomy (NCBI): domain Eukaryota; kingdom Metazoa; phylum Chordata; class Lepidosauria; order Squamata; family Elapidae; genus Pseudonaja; species Pseudonaja textilis. The sequence continues at coordinate 249,550,894 of NC_141991.1, forward strand.
AGAGAGGGAGGGAGGAAGAAGAGGGAGGAAGGAAGGAAGAGGAAGGAAGGAAGGAAGGAAGGAAGGAAAGGAAGGAAGGAAGGAAGGAAGGAAGGAAGGAAGGAAGGAGACACAGGGAGGGAGGGAGGAAGAAGACGGAGGGAGGGAGGGAAGAGAAAGAGGGAGGGAGGAGAAAGAGGGAGGAAGGGAAGGAGGGTGGGAGGAAGAAGACAGGAAGGAAGGAAGAAGGAAGGAAGGAAGGAAGGAAGGAAGAAAGGAAGGAAGGAAGGAAGGAAGGAAGGAAGAAGGAAGGAAGGAAACAGAGGGAGGGAGGGAGGAAGGAAGGAAGGAAGGAAGGAGAAAGAGGGAGGGAGGAGAAAGAGGGAGGAAGGGAAGGAGGGTGGGAGGAAGAAGACAGGAAGGAAGGAAGGAAGGAAGGAAGGAAGGAAGGAAGGAAGGAAGAAAGGAAGGAAGGAAGGAAGGAAGGAAGGAAGGAAGGAAGGAAGGAAGGAAGGAAGGAAGGAAACAGAGGGAGGGAGGGAGGAAGGAAGGAAGGAAAGGAGAAAGAGGGAGGGAAGAGAAAGAGGGAGGAAGGGAAGGAGGGTGGGAGGAAGAAGACAGGAAGGAAGGAAGGAAGGAAGGAAGGAAGGAAGGAAGGAAGGAAGGAAGAAGGAAGGAAGGAAGGAAACAGAGGGAGGGAGGGAGGAAGGAAGGAAGGAAGGAGAAAGAGGGAGGGAGGAGAAAGAGGGAGGAAGGGAAGGAGGGTGGGAGGAAGAAGATAGGAAGGAAGGAAGGAAGGAAGGAAGGAAGAAGGAAGGAAGGAAGGAAACAGAGGGAGGGAGGGAGGAAGGAAGGAAGGAAGGAGACAGAGGGAGGGAAGAGAAAGAGGGAGGAAGGGAAGGAGGGTGGGAGGAAGAAGACAGAGGAAGGAAGGAAGGAAGGAGACAGAGGGAGGGAAGAGAAAGAGGGAGGAAGGGAAGGAGGGTGGGAGGAAGAAGACAGAGGAAGGAAGGAAGGAAGGAGACGGAGGGAGGGACGGAGCGAGGAGAAAGAGGGAGAGAAGGAGAGAAGGAAGGAGACAGAGGGAGAAAGGGAAGAGAAAGAGGGAAGGAGGGAGGGATCTCTCTCGAGTTTCCTGGTGGAAAGACAGGATATCAATCATAGATCTCCCTACCTTATTCCTAACCACCTCGGGTGTATTTTTCCCCCTCGCAAAGCCGGCTACCCAATCTGAGTCTGGAAAGACTTCAAACTCTCCAAACAACTTATTTTTAGTGTCCTCCGTCTCAAGCCTTGCTTGAAGCTGTGGCCAGCAACCCATTTGAAGCCCAAGCCCTCCTTTTTTCGTAGGTTGTTAGGTCAGGAAATTACAGGCGTGCTACACTTCAAACGACAGATTTAGGCCGCCCAGGCTCATAAATCCCCACAGAAGGTTCTTCAGAGCAGCTTCCCGGGGAAACAGGTCCGTCCGCATTCCCGTTGTAAATCTGTGTCAAAGAGCGTTTACCACCTCCGCCATCAAAGACAAACCCAACAACTACCAGCAGGGCTTTGGCTGAGAAAGCTGGCACTTGAAAAACAAATGAAGATGAATTGTTTTTTAAAACATGCCTGCGTTAAGATTTATCTCCTGCCTTGATTTCGTATAGTTGAGGGCCGTGTACCTCATGCGCCCGCTCAGGTTCCCAACTACCACCAGATAGATCGGGCTGAGAGAGAGAGAGAGAGAGAGAAGGATTAGCGCTAAGTCACCCAACCGGCTTTCACGCCTATCACGCCTAAACCAGGATTAGGACTCATCGTCTTCTGGTTGATCGGCCCGAAGTCACCCAGGGCGGCTTTCATGCCTAAAGTGGGACTAGAACTCACCATCTCCTGGTGATCGGCCTCAAGTTACGTGGATTGGCCCGAAGTTACCGGAGCGGCTTTCATGCCTAACGCGGGACTAGAACTCACTGTCTCCTAGTGATTGGACCAAAGTCACCCAGACGGTTTTCATGCATAAGGTGGGACTACAACTCATCTTCTCCTAATGATTGGCCCAAGGTCACCCAGGCAGCTTTCATGCCTAACGCGGGACTAGAACTCATGGTTTCCTAGTGATTGCTTCAAACTCACCCAGCTGGCTTTCATGCCTAAGGCAGGACTAGAACTCACTGTCTCCTAGCGATTGGACCAAAGTCACCCAGACGGCTTTCATGCATAAGGTGGGACTACAACTCATCCGCTCCTAGTGATTGGCCCAAGGTCACCCAGGCAGCTTTCATGCCTAACGCGGCACTAGAACTCACAGTCTCCTAGTGATTGCTTCAAACTCATTTAGCTGGCTTTCATGCCTAAGGCAGGACTAGAACTCACCGTCTCCTAGTGATTGGTTCAAAGTCACCCAGCTGGCTTTCATGCCTAAGGTGGAACCCATAGTCTCCTAGTGATTGGTCCAAAGTCACCCAGGCAGCTTTCATGCCTAAAGCGGGACTAGAACTCACCGTCTCCTAGTGATTGGTCCCAATTCACCCAGGCAACTTTCTTCACTAAGGAGGAACTAGAATTTTGCATCGCCTAGTGATGGTCCAAAGTCACCCAAAGTGACGTTCATCCTGACTTTCATCCCAAGGAGGAACTACAACTCAGTCTCCTAGTTTCTAAAACAGCACCTTTGCCAATCTGCCAAAATGGCAGCCTACCTCATTCCTTCACTCTAGAAATCCACCAAGATGGACCTCAAGATAGTCCCAAGCCAAGGTTTGAATCCAAATTCACGCACAACAGAAACGGATGTCCTGTCCAAGATGAATCCTCCCTCTTCCACACAGGATGAGAAGCCGGAGAAACACGCCATTATTACTTATCAAGGCTGCACACAATAGCGTCTGCAAGACAGCAATACAGCCAATCCCCACACTGACTGTGCAAGTCCCACTCTGTGTGTCCACATCACAATGCCAATGCAGGGCAGGGCCTATTGTTGCGATACCACTATGTTGTGTCACTACAAAAGTATGATTAATGGTTGAGAGCGGACCAGTTGCAACCCGTACAGGATTTCAAGTCGGAGATTTTAATTCCAAGGGAGTTCCGTCAAAGCTACTAGTAACTGAATAAGAGAACTGGAAGGGGCCTTGGAGGTCTTCTAGTCCAACCCCTTGCCCAAGCAGCAAACCCTACACGATGTTTCAGACAAATGGCTGTCCAACCTACGAATCACATTTCAAAATCAGGTCAACCGTTTGGAAGGGCCCCGTGCGTGTGGAAAATCAAAATGACGGAAATTTCAATGACTTATAAAATCTCCCAAAGAAAAGTTCTTTTATTTCTTATTTTGGTGCAGGCTGATTTTATAGGAATAGGGCCAATACTGACTTGGGATTGTCCATACACACTGAACAATCCTCCTCTCCATGCAGATCTCCAACTGTTCATCACCACCCTGCACCACCTAAGAACAAATTATAAATATACGAGTAGTCCTCAACTTACAATAGTTCGTTTAGTGTCCGTTCAAAGTTGCAACAGCACTGAAAAAAGTGACTTATGACCATTTTTCACATAGACCACTGCAGCATCCCTACGATCACATGCATCCAAAGTCAGATACATGGCAACGGATTCACATTTATGACGGTTGCAGTGTCCCAGGGTCATGGGAGCCCATTTTACAACCTCCTGACAAGGGAAGTCCACGGGGAAGCCAGATTCTCTTTACAACTGTGTTACTAACTGCAGTGATTCACTTTCATGACTGTGGCAAGAAAGGTCGTAAAATGAAGGGAAACCCAGAAATGGAAGCGTTTTCGCTCACTTAACAACTGTTCTGTACAGAACTGAAGAAGCTTCTAGGATGAGAAGCTAAAAGTCTTCAAGTGAAAAAAAAAATCAAAGGAAATCCAATTGACTTTTCCAACAGCACCTTTGGGAAAGCTGGCTGGGTGACTCTGGCCCAATCACCAGGAGACAGGGAGTTCTAGTTCCACCTTAGCCATGAAAGATGGTTAGGTGACTTTGGTCCAATCACCAGGAGACAGGGAGTTCTAGTTCCACCTTAGCCATGAAAGATGGTTAGGTGACTTTGGTCCAATCACCAGGAGACAGGGAGTTCTAGTCCCATCCTAGGCATGAAAGATGGTTAGGTGACTTTGGTCCAATCACCAGGAGACAGGGAGTTCTAGTCCCATCCTAGGCATGAAAGATGGTTAGGTGACTTTGGTCCAATCACCAGGAGACAGGGAGTTCTAGTCCCGCCTTAGGCATGACAGCTGGCTAAATGACCCAATCCACCAGGAAACTGTGAGTTCTAGTCCCGCCTGGTGTGAAAGCCAGATAAGGCACTTTAAGGCCAGTTCCCCTCCCCCTCTCTCTCACACAGCCTGACCTACCTCACAGGGTTGCTGTGAGGAAAAGAGGAGGAAGGAGGACTATTTGGTTATGTTCAATAATACACTGAGTTACTTCCAAAGCGTGTGTGTGTGTGTGTATTTGCATATATATGTGTATGTATGTATGTATGCATGTATGTATATGGATCTTTGGTTATTCGGGTTTTCTCCCACGTAGAATTGAAAGTATCTAGGCGACGTTTCAATGAAGTCTCATTCATCATCTTCGGGCTTGTGTCTTCAGCCTCGTGCTTCTCAGATTTACTCTTTATTACTTACTTATATACACACACACACATACATATATATATATATATATACATATGTATATAAATATAAAAATAAAAATATTCCAAGAACAGTGCCAGATAACCTGAAGGTGCCTGTTCAAGAAAGCCTGGGGCAGATTGATGGCACTTCTCACCCTTCCAAAAAAGAAGATTTTGTTTCTTCCACTCCTTGTGAGTTCCCAGTCATCTTCAAACAGACATTTTTCCCAGCTTGTTGAGAAAGATAACTGCTTTTGAAGGAGGGAGAATTCGCCTGGGGCTTCCCTGAATGCAAACAAAAACCCTACCCTCAAAAAGTTTATTCAGGAATTCTGAGCTCTGACCTAACCTGAACTTCTTCCAGATTTTCCTCAGAAGCTGCAGGAGGCATTGGCTCTTTCCAAAACAGATACAGCTCCTTATCTCAGGTTATCTCACTTGCAAGATGTCCAAAAACATGAATTTTCATTCCATGAAGCAGCAAATGATGCAAAGGGAAAGAGACTTGAAGGAGAATTTCGCAAGGCTGCACTTTGATTTAAAAAATAAAAAAGGTTTACTTAGACAGAAGCAGGGAATGCGAGAAAAAGAAAGGAAAATAAAAGAAAGAAGAAAGGAGGAATGAAGAGAAGGACAGCTTCTGTACCAGGGTTTCTCAAGCTTTAAGGCATGTGGACCACATTTCCCAGAATTCCCCAACCGGCCAAGACTATCTTAAAGTAGTACACAATACGAAGCAGACTCCAGTACAGGTATAGTCCTTGACTTACGGCCACAGTGGAGGCCAAAATTTCTGTCATTAACTTCAAACATTAGTTTATCTAGCCACCCAAATCAAACAGGTGACTCTGGGCAGCTCACAAGTCTTACAATTTTAAGACAATGGAAACAATGTAAAAGGCAATAAAAGAACCAATAAAACTGTCCATGAACGGCAATGATTGATCAGCTAATGGGAAAGTTATAATAAAATTATTTGGGGAAAGGAAGGAAGGAAGGAAGGAGTGAAGGAAGGAGTGAAGGAAGGAGTGAAGGAAGAATGAAGAAAAAGAAAGAGGGAGGGAGGGAGGGAGGGAAAGAAAGAAGGAAGGAAGGGAGGGAGGGAGGGAGGGAGGAAGAGGAAAAGGAAGGGAAGGAAGGAAGGAGTGAAGGAAGAATGAAGAAAAAGAAAGGGAGAGGGAGGGAGGCAAGAGAAAGAAGGAACGAAAGAAAAGAAAGGAGGGAGGAAAGGAAGGAAAGAAAGGAAAGAAGAAGGAAGGAAGGAAGGAAGGAAGGAAGGAAGGAAGGAAGCAAGCAAGCAAGCAAGCAAGCAAGCAAGCAAGCAAGCAAGCAAGAAAAAAGAAAGAAAGAAAGAAAGAAAGAAAGAAAGAAAGAAAGAAAGAAAGAAAGAAAGAAAGAAAGGACATGTACCAGGTTTTTGAAAACCCAGATCTATACCCATTTCTTGCATTGATAATTTTCAAGAAACAAATACCAATTCCAAAAGTCTGGAAAGAAAAACGTAAGTCTCTGTACAAATTCTACCTTTAAAAAAAAAAAAAAAAAACAGGACTCAGAGGGTGGCAGCCTCAAACAACGGCTTTTCAAGGATTGCTTACTCCAATAAATCACCGGTTCCTTGGAAACCCCCTCCTCATGGTGTTGTTCACTTCGAGATTATAGCATCATTTCTGGGATTAGGCCCTCAATTGCTAACTTCCTGTTGAATTCTGCTTTGGGGGGAGGCTTGATTTGAATTGGGACATCCTTTGTTTTTCCGAGTAAAATCTGACCTTCTGTGCAGAGGTCAACTTTTGTGGGGGGGAAAAAAAGCAAAGGGGGGCCCAACAAGAATGTAATATTCCACCGAAGTGTTGTTGACATCGCTCAGTGGCTGATGTGCTTCTTTCTTAATCCACCATTCGAACAATCCGCTTCTTGTCATAATTCCACCCGTACGGGTAGTCCTCGAGTTAAATGTTCATTTAAATATTCACTTATCCAGTGCAGTGATTCAATTAACAGGTCGTAAAATAGGGCAAATTGAACAAATCTCTCACTGAACCACAGAAATTCTGGACTCAAATTGTGGTCATAAGTAAATTTTCCCCTCAAATTTACTGCAACCTCTGCTTCTTAAAACAACTTTGCTGTCCTACTCAGATCATCAACTTGACTCCTCTCTCTGTCTTTCTTGCAAATTCTTTTGCCCAAAGGACATCTGTTGCAACCCACTTAAAATCTCATTCCTATCCCCGGTAAGATTTTTTGGCGTTTCCGCCTTTCCCTCTCTTTAATCCCTGATGTTTAGGACGGACCTTCTTAATTCCTACTGGTCCATGAATCTGTCTGTTTCAATTCCTTATACTTCTGCTATCGTTCTATGCAAAAGTAAATTCTTATCAAGGTATTAAGCCATAAACTCATAAAAAACTTGAACGGAAAGGTTGGTCGTTCCATTTCACCTCCTGCTGAAAACTAACTGTCCCCAATTCCTTTCAATCCTTTTTCACAGGTTTTAAAATCTAATCTTCCAATCAAGTAGGATTGGAAAAGGTTTTCCTTCTATGAGCCTGCTTCTCTAAATCTTCCTTCCTTCCTTCCTCCCTCCTTCTTCCTTCCTTCCTTCCTTCTTCCCTCCCTCCCTTCTAAAATTCATCTTTCTTCCTTCCTCCTTTCCCACACTTAGATGGGGGAATCTCATCATTACAGAATAGAATCCAACTGTGACTTCACAAGAGATCGAGAATTTATTCCAAAATCTTTTTCCCAACTACCATCACAAAATTTTGACATTTCTGCGTTTCAGTTCTGTTTCCCAAGTGAAGAACTTGGTGTTGGCCTCCGTCAAAATGCGTTTTGTTATTTTCTCGTCAAGATCATTTTGAAATTGATTTTTGGTCAGCTATGTTGTCAGGTAAATGTCAGCAAGGAAGGCCATCTTCTGGCCTGACCAACCTGGTCTGATAAACTTAGCCCCTTTTTTTCTTGATAAACACTTGATAAGGTGCACAGGTAGAAGGCAGGATATTCTGTCTGAATTATCCATGTGGCCAGGATGCCACTGTTACTGTTGTACTTACTGCTTATCTGGTTGGTAAGTGTCAAAAACAACTCGATGACTCTCTCTGTTATCTGACTGTCTGTCTGTCTGTCCATCTGTCTGTCCATCTGTCTGTCTGTCATGCCCCTGGTGGAGACTGACTCTGAGGGAGAGGAGGAACAGCCAACAGGGAGTGGAAGGGTGGCTCCAGAGGCTGTGGAGGAGGCTGGGGAAGGGCAGAGGCTGGCTGAGCAGGCAAAGGAGGACCCAGGCCCATCCCCTCTCCATCCTAAGGCACGCAGGGAGGAGAGGATGAGGGGAAAACGTGGTCTACTCGGGAGGAGAGGGCCATGATCCTCTTCATGGGTTGTAGGTGTGAGATCTGCATAAGAGTTTGGACCTGCGTGCTAGCAAACGCTGGAGACAAAATAGTGTTTTATTCCTAGATGAGGTTTATCTTGGTTGGCGTTCTTCCAATGGACTGTACCTGGTTATCTTCCTGAAGTTTGCAATTATTTATCCTGGTCTGTCATGGAACTTTATTCAGTGGGGTTTGTTTTTGGTTTTTGCTTTGTTATCTGCTCTTTGAATTTGAACTGTATTTCATTCGTTTGGAATGTTATTTTGAAAATAGTTTAATCTTCAACAGTGAACAATTAAACAGTGAAGCCAAGTTGAAGGTATTAAAGGACCTTTATTTACGTTTTGGTTTTTGTTCTATTTTTGATACATCCTGTCATCACACAATCTATCTATCTATCTATCTATCTATCTATCTATCTATCTATCTAATCCAAGTATCAATTGATATGATACTCGCTAAAGGTAAAGGTTCCTCTTGCGCATACATACTAATCGTTTCCGGCTCTAGGGGTGGTGCCCATCTCCGTTACAAAGCCGAAGAGCCAGTGCTGTCCAAAGACGTCTCCGTGGTCATGTGGCCGGCATGACTAAACACCGAAGGCGCATGGAACGCTGTTACCTTCTCACCAAAGGGGTCCCTATTTTTCTACTTGCATTTTTTACATGCTTTCAAACTGCTAGGTTGGCAGAAGCTGGGACAGGGAACGGGAGCTCACTCCGTTATATGGGATTCGAACTCCGCTAGGGATTCGAACCGCCAAACCGCCAACCTTTCTGATCGACAAGCTCAGCATCTTAGCCACTAAACCACCGCGTCCCTTATACTTGCTAGTAACCCATTAAAGAGTCAGTTTGGTCTAAATGTTGCAGCAAATCTTGATTCCAATTAGGACACAAGATCACGAAAGGTGGGAGAATACAGGTGTTTATTTGCGCAAAGTGTTCAGAGCATTCACAATGTATTTCATCCCTGTTCTTCCCCCGCTTCATAATGGTTGAGGCATAAGGCTAGAAATTGGGAGACCGTGAGCTCTAGTCCCACCAGAGGCACAAAGCCAACTGGATGCCCTTGGCCTGTCACTCTCTCTCAGCCCTAGGAAGTAAGTAATGGCAAACCATTTCAGTAAACATTAGCAAGAAAAATGCAGGTCTTGTCCAGGTAGTTGTCCAGAGTCAAACACTGACTTGTGTGCACACATACACGCACACACATACACACACACACTCAAATACAGACCCATAATGTGGCTTGTTTAGTTTTAGCTTAGCGAGTTCAGTAAACCCAGCCTTTGTGACTGCTTTATGGCTTAGCCACATTGGGTAACAGGTTATAGTTTAATAAACTATTATGGCATAAAAACTATGGCTAAGTATGTGTTAACCCAACCAGTCTTTCAGGAGTATAAAGCAGGAAATAAATGTAAAAGAACATACAGCAAAAAATAGCTTCCAAAACAGGCCTGAGGAGAAAAGCAGAGAAGTACATTTGCGCAACTAATTCACTGATTTAACCCATGTTCTTGTACAAATCTAACCAAACCCAACAATGGATTTTGCACAGTTAAAAACCTCCAGACACGGCATCAACTAAACACACATTTTACTTGCACGCAGCTGTTACTACTTTGGCTATTTCTGCATGTGGTGTGAACATCGCTACAGCAATGATGAAATGGAAGGGAAAAAAAGATTACCACCTACTGTATTTTTAAGCCCAAGAGATATCCAGAAATAACAGTGTTATTATCCAAGCTGTACTATTTGCATAGATAGAAAAACAGTGGAATCACTAGGTTGTATCGGCAAAAAAACATCACACATTTTTGGGAAAATACTATCCACATTTTAAGAGTTGGCACAAAACCTTTACAGACATCCTGCATACAAAAAGTTTATGCGTCAAATTCCAAATACAAATATCAAAATCTTCACTGATGGGACTTTGCTATCCTGCTCAAACTCAACTTGGGAAGTGCTCCTGTAATTTACGACCAAATTCAGAAAAATCGAGAGGTAAAATGATTCATTGTGCTTGGAATAGCAGCATCTGATGGATTTGCCCCTACAAAAAATCATTTGGGATGTTTGAAACAAACAGACAGACAGGCAGGCAGGCAGACGGACAAGACGTATGATAGATAGATGATCGATAAATAGATAGATAGATAGATAGATAGATAGATAGATAGATAGATATGTTTCAAACATCCAATACATACATACATACATAAATACATACATACACACACACAAATATACACAATGTTTGTGGGTAAGAGTATGTTTGTACAGTAGAACCTCTATAAGATTAGAAAAACAAATTTCCTTGATTTTCACCTTAATCTTGATTAGGATGTATTGAACTGGAAGTGTTATTACAGTCTGAAGTCACTTTATTTCTGCTATAAACTTGAATAATTCCCTTTTTATGACCCTGTAATCCCTTAATTCGAGGTAAAGTTGGAGCCACTTTAATGGATATGGGGAGATAGATAGATATATATTTGTAGGTATATTTGTTTTCTTATGTTTTCGCGGGTATTTATATGTATGGTATTTAGGTTTCTTCGCGTATTTTCCCACGTCTTAATATTTGTGCTTTTATTATAGCGACGTTTCGGCAGAATCTCATCTGCCATCCTTATATGTATATGTATATAGATAAATAGAAATAGATATAGATATACAGATATATATATACACACACACACACACACACACACACACACACACACACACACACACATTTAGGGCATATCTTTCCTCAAATTGTAGGACCATTCATTTCTGAATGGTCAAATTCCATTTGAATCCTAGACACACAAACAGACACGCAAAACGCACAATCTGTAAAGTGACTTGCAACAGATAATTGCTCCCTTTTGAGTGGCTGTCTGATCCAAACAACATTCTCTCGTGAGCTCCTGGCCTCCTCTAGAAACAAATCTAAACTAAATTCATTTTCCTTCACCTATCTCTAAATTAAAAGTCCACAAAAGACCAAATGGATATCATTGTGGTGCTGACCGCCAACCTCGGTTGCAAACCTCAGTCTCTCCCCCAAAGTTGAATCTCCCCACCCCCAAAAAAAATCCTTCTCGCCCACACAAAACTAAAAGTGTGCTCGTTTTGCAAAGGGAAAATGCTTCTGTGCAAAACTGTTGCCCAGCTGTCCCCCAAAGTATCCTCTTAGAATTTGTTCCGATGAAAAACAAAAGTAATTTTTTTTAAAAGGGGGGGGGGGCTTTTAAACTCTGCAGGCTCTTCCGGTTTCAAGGCCTGCTCTTTGTTGTGCGCGGGCCATTATATTGTCCTGCAAACAACTCTTCCAAACCGCCTTCAGCTGAGCCCCCGCCCCCCTCCGTTACATCGGTAAAGCATCTGGCGTGCAGGAGATCTCCAAGCTTCTTATGCTAATAGCATCTGGTCCTTGTCTTTTGACGTCCCCTCCTCCCGCTCTTCCATCTGTTTATCTGGTCCACCTGTTGTCCCATGTTTAGATTGCAAATACCCCGTTCAGAAGGGACACAGATTTCATCTTGTTCACAACTGAACCAAACACGGGATTTCCCCCGTCTCTCTCTCTCTCTCTCGCTCTTTCTCCAAAACCCTTGAGAACTTCCTTCATGGAAAAAAAAAAAAGGCTGAAGGAGACAATGACCCTTTCCACCCTCGGTGAAAACAGAAGTCAAGAAGGAACGCCTAGATTTCGTTCACACTGAACCAACCACAGGGTCCCGTCTCTCTCCAAAGCCCTTGAGAACATCCCTCATGGGAAAAAAAAGGCTGAAGGAGCTCCTGGAGACCATGAGCCTTTCCACCCTCTGCGAAAACAGAAGTCAAGAAGGAACGCCTAGATTTCGTTCACGTTGAACCAACCACAGGGTCCCATCATGAGAACTTCCTTCCTGCTAAAAATGGTCCTCCTGGAGACCAGGCCGCTTTCCACCCTCTGTGAAAACAGAAGAAGGAACACCCCTCCTTCCCGATCTCCATCCCAGGCCAAAGAAGAAGATATGTCCCCTTACCTTCTTTTTGGAGTGAGCGTGGTCATCTTCTCTGGAAGCTTTGCTGTTTTTTCCAGCTCTTGAAAGTTTGGGTTCCCCAGATTGCTTAATGGTGATTTTGATCTCTGGAGGGCAGATATAGTTCTCTAGGCTTTTAGGGGGCTTCTTTGCCCTCTTGGTGGTCTGGATTTTCAACTTCAAGCTTCCCTCAGTGAAGTTGGCCTCCTTGATGGAGAATTCCTGTTCCTCCAGACCGTCACCAGCTACCCACTTCTCGCTGTCGGCGTTGGAAATCGAATCCACATCCCTCCTGGAGCAAAGCTCATCCTCTTCCTCAATTTCCATATGGTGGTGATCCCCGCTCCCTGAGATCCCTTTCGCAGAGCTGGACGTAGAGAGCAGGATTTCCCCAGATCCTCCGAGAGCAGAAGGAGCTTTGGCAGAAGCAATAGTAGATGCCAAGAAGTCCGTCTCACTTCCTCTTGGCCGGGAAGGGCCTAAATTTTCCCGGGCTCCATTGCAATCCCCCAATCTCCGAAAAGTTTATGGGGGAAGAGCAGAGGAGTCCGCGCTGAAGAAGAGGGGATTCCTCCCCCTCCCAGAAGAGAAGGCGAGATACCACTTGGCTTTTCTTAGAGGTCGAAATGTCGAATCACGAGAAGGAAGTCAAAAACTCTTAGATCTGCAACTGATGGGAACAACAAAAAAAAAAAATGGAGGTCAGTAACACAGAATTTTAGCACAGGAAGTCACCTTACGATTGCAACTGAGCCCAAAAGAGGTAAGGAGGAAGTTGTTAACTGAGTTTTGCCCATTTTACAACCATGTTTTTTTGCCGCAGCTGTTAAGTGAATGATGGTTAATTGAACCATGGTATTCTATTCTACCCATTCAGTAGTGGTTGATACTTCAACTCTGGAGATCAACTCATCACAATAACGATTTGAGGTTCTCGCTTTACAACTGAGGTCATAGATAATCGTCAGGTCCGAGAAGAAAACAGAAGATGTCAATGGATATCTCACAGAGTGAACAACCACTCGTTCAGTGACTGTTCAAAGTTACGACGGTTTTGAATGAATGGTATCTATCACCACACCTCAAAGTTCTGGCTGTCCCAGCACCCGTCGTCATCAGATTCAACTTAAGATGGCTGCTAGGAGCCATGGTCATGTGACTGCCATTGGTACAAGATCCTGGTGGCCATGGCAGCTACCTGCATACCGTACATGGGTGTCCTCTTGCCATTTGGAGTAATCACTCTAAGCCCAGCCACGAATGTGCAGCAGCTTAAGAGCAACCTAGAACTCTCCATTAAATTCCTGCTGGCTTTCCTAATGACTTTGTTGGAAATCAGCAGGAAGTCATGGGGATATCCTCACTTAACAATCCGTGATCCTCACTTAACAGCAGCAACAAGGGTCGCCAACATTGCTCTAGCTCCGTGATGGCAAACCGGTGGCACACAGAGCCATTTGTGCGGGCACGCGAGCCCCAGCCAAACTTACCTGCACTGCGCAGCTGATTTTCGGCCTCCCAGAGGCTCGAGGGAAGCCTCTGCAGCTTTTGGAGGCCAGAAATCAGGCCTTTTTCATCACTTCCTGTATTTCTGAAAATACCAGAAGTGACGAAACAGGCCCATTTTTCGGCCTCCAAAGGCTGCGGAAGCTTCCCTCGAGCCTCTAGGAGGCTGAAAAAGGGCTCAAACGGGCCGAAAATCAGCTGGGAGTCGTGCGCATGCGCAGTACATGTAAGGGGACAGTGGGGCGAATTGCACATGTATGTGCATGGGGGTGGCCCACATGCATTGCCTTCTGGGTGCTAGCGCACACAATTTTCGGCACAAGAGCCCAAAAAGGTTAACCACCACTACCTTAGTTAAACAATTGGTCACGTAACATCATATTATACAATCACATTGTTTAATAAAGATTATGGACCCAATTCCCACTGTTAACCGAAAACTACATATAACTGGAAAAAGTTTTCTACCACCATCTACCTTTAAAAAGTGATCCTTTTCTATTACTGGATAAGACGCAGAAGTCACCTGAGTTTGCAGACGTACAAGTGTTTTTATCAGAATTAGTTGAAACAGTTAACTTCAAATTAATAATTTACAGAAGGGAGAGGAGCAGAGTTGGAACTGCTTGAAAAAATATGAAATTATTTTATGTAGTTGAGCTCTTCTGGTTTCCTTACATTCCACTTGCATATAGGAAACAAGTTTGCGAGAAGGTCTCACAGGGAATTCATCCAAAAGAAATTTAAAACCAATTACACTGCTTCTGGGGATTTATTTACACCCCATGGACTAACCAGTGAGGCTAGCAATGACTTATCTCATCATACAAATCTGGCACATTCCACCAAAGTTTAGTTACAACATAGGAACTACTCATTAGAGCAGTGTTTCTCAGTGCTGGCACCTTGAAGATTGTGTGAACAAGGCTGGCTGGGGAATTCTGGGAGTTGAAGTTCACACAATCTTCGAGATACCAAGGTTGAAAAACATTGCACGAGAGTTACAGCCAAACTAGGAGGGATAAAATTTCAATTGCTTTTTCTAAGTCATACATTATAATCTATAAATCCCGCGGGTACACTCAAACAACCTTCCTAGCGAAAATAGAATCAAGATCACATGAAGCGTTAATACCGCTTTATAATGCCTTGGCAAGGCCACACCTGGGAGACTGCACCCAGTTGTGGTCGCCACGATATCAAGAGGATGTTGAGACTCTAGAAAGGGTGCAAAGAAGATGACTGAAGGCTAAAACATACAAAGAACGGTTGCAGGAACTGGAAATGTTTAATTTAATGAAAAGAAGGACTAGGAGTGACACGATAGCAGTCATTCAGTATTTGGCGGATTGTCCCAAAGAAAAAGGACAACCATTTGTCTGAAATGGTATAAGGATGCGATGGTGAACCTATGACATAGATGGCACACAGAGTCTTCTCCGCAGGCACACGAGCCATCACCCCAGCTCAGCTCCACCATGCGAGTGCGCTTCCCACCAGCCAGCTGATTTTCAGGTCCCTGCCACACATGCGCAGGGGGTGGGGCACATGCGGGAGATGTGTGCGCACACGCAGGGGACGGGGGAGTGCGGGGGTCCCATGCGCACGCATCTGGGGAGTGCAGAGGGGTTGCAGTGTGCCCCGTACTCCCCGTTTTGGGCCTAGTAGGCCCCCCTGCAGCCTCCTGAGAGCAAAAACAGGCCCTGGGGGGGGTGCCCCATTTTTTGCTCCCAGAAGGCTGCAAGGAGGCCTACTAGGCCCAAAATGGGACACGGGGTGTGTGGTGCAGGCCCCCCCCGCTGCCCATTTTTGCTCCCAGGAGGCTGCAGGGAGGCCTACTAGGCCCAAAACAGAGTGTGGGGGGGTGCACAAGGATGTGTAGGGAGGCAAGGGGAGCACTGGGGTCATGTACGCATGCGCAGGGGTAGCGAGGGGGCTCAGGTATACATGCGCAGGAGAGTGGGGTGAGATGGAGGAGTCACGAACACATTGCACTATGGGTGCAGGCATGCACACATGCTATCGCATGCACACCACACACTTTTGGCACGCGACAACAAAAAGTTTAGCCATCGCTGGTATAGGGCTTCTTGCCTTCCAACTCTGTTATTTTTCAACCAAGAAAAGCTCAACAACTCTACTCAGCAGTGAGAAGAAAATGGCTCCTTCCAGGACAGGCCAAACAAGGCTGTCAAAATGAAGGGAGCAAACCCCAAATTTCTCTCACGCTCAGACACAAACGCAGCTTAATAACTGTTAGCAATTCACTTAACCACTGCAGGGATTCACTTAACCACACTGGCAATGGGGCATAACGCATGTAACAACAACTTCCTCGCTGAGCTAAGCAACGGAAATTACGGGCTCCATTGGGGTTGTTATGTCGAGGGCAACGTGCATTTGCCCATGGGAATATCGTTCCCCTAGAGCAAGGATGTCAAACTGGGTTTCTTTGAGGGCCGGATCAGCACTGCAGTTCTCTTCTGCAGGCCGGCGGGGGGATGGGGAGAGGGCGAGGGGTGGGACAGAGGTCTCCTGCAGCACTTTGCTGGCCAAAACGGGGCACGGGGAACCGTGCACACCTATCCGTGCCTCGTTTTCGGCCTCCATGGCCTCCTGCAGCACTCTGCTGGCCAAAAATGAGCCACGTGGAGGCCCAACGAGGCCCTCGCCACAGCCCAATTTCAGCTTCACTGGCCTCCAGCAGCACTCTGACAGAGAAAAACGGGCCACGCAGGGACCTTGAGGGGCATCTATGCGGCTCTTTTTGGCCAGCAGAGTGCTGCAGGGGACCGGGGAAGACGAAAATAGGCCTCTGGGGCCGGTCTTTTGATATATCCAGTCTGGCCCCGTGGGCCAGATTTAAGCATCCTGTGGGCCAAATCTCACCCATGGGCCTTGAGTTTGACACCCTGCCCTAGAGGATCCACATCTAGGAACACCCCTGCTCCCTACCCCTCTCCGAGGAAGGAAATTCCAGCTTCTTCGATCAATTCCTTGAATTGATTCCCCCGAGTTGATCTCTTGAGTGAAACCATGCGCATTCTCTGCCTATAACTCCTACAACCTTCTCATATGTCTTCATTTAGCTCTTTTCCCCCCCCCTTACATAATGAGCCTCTGAGAGGCTTTGTGGGCCTCCTCCGATGCTCATCCCTTTGACTGCGTAAGCAGCCTTAGCAGTGTCTTCCTCTTACTGTACAAACGTCCTTCTGGGCCAATTAGCTTGACTCACAGAGGAGAAGTGAAGAGCCCTGAGAGGCTGCCTCACTGAAGCCATTTCCAGAGAGGTAGCAGCTTTCATGTGCTGCCAGCAAAACAGCAGAAAACGGGTGGCACCTGCAAGGCTAATTAGTGTACTGTGGGAAACAAATCTACTCATCCCTAAGGTGCCACCAGATAGCTTCCTGGATTTGATTTGGGTCAAATGCCAACTTTTCTTCAACCAGATCATGGTTCTGAAGACAAGATTGGAAGAGCTAAGTGGAAACTTCAGGGTAAAAATTCTAGAACAGGGGTTCCCAACCTGGGGTGCGAGACGATATTCCAGGGGGTGAGAGAAAAGTCCAGGTAAATAATAGGATATTGGCTATATGTTGGCATTTTTATTTATTATGCAATGTGTTTTCATTTTAGAGTTAAGTATCGTTATTTAGTGGCCGTCACATACATAGCTGAAAAAATTCAATCCTACCATATATTTAACGCGTTCAGTAGTTCCTAAAGTCTAAATTTCAGGGGGTGCGAGGTTCGAGTGAAATTTCTTTAGGAGTGCGGGGCGAAAAAAAAGGTTGGGAACCACTGTTCTAGAACTATATACGGTGGACGCTTGAAAGTAGAAATAAGATTCTGCAGTCATAAAAAAAGAGTAGATCTAAGAAAATCTTCCTCCTTCTCTTTTTGCTGGACATAACAAAACTGATCAAAATGGAGTTCAACTATCATGCTAAGCCACAATATGGTTTCTTCGATTTTAACAGAATAATAGGTCAACGAAGTTGGAAGGGACCTTGGAGGTCTTCTACTCCAACCCTCTGCTCATGCAGGAGACCTTAGACATTCTGGACAGACAGCTGTCCAATCTCTCTTTAGATACCTCCAGCGTTGGAGCACTCACAACTTCTGCAGGCAAGCCTGATTAATTATTCTCACCGCTAGGAAATTTCTCCTTAGTTCTAGGTTGGATCGCTCCTTGATTAGGACTTCGTTTCCTTGTACAGTATCTTTACAATTTATATTGCTTTATTTAGTGCCCTAGTGTGATTTACGTTGATTGCTTGTTTAGTATCTTATGACTATCACTGTTGCATCTTATGATTTATAATGAATGTATTTTTATGATGACTATGATTGTGATTTATCACTTATCGCTTTTATGTACACTGAGAGCTTAAGCACCGAAGACCAATTTCTTGTGTCCAATCACTTGGCCAATAAATCATTCTGTTCTATTCTATTCTCCTGCCTTCTGGTGCTTTGGGAAATAGACTGACACACAAACTCCCCCTTCTTTGTGGCAGCCCCTCAAATATTCGACGGCTGATGTCTCCCCTAGTCTTTCTTTTCTTTAAACTAGCCAGGCCCAGTTCCTGCAACTGTTCTTCATATGTTTTATCCTCCAGCCCCTTAATCATCTTGGCTGTTCTTCTCTGCACTCTTTCTTGTGTCTCAACTTCCTTTTTATATTGTGGCGATCAAAACTGGATGCAGTATTCCAAGTATTCTCTTACCAAAGCATTATAAAGCGGTACTAATACTTCACGTAACCTTGATTCTCTTTTCATTAGGATCGTTGTTTGAGTGTGCCACTGTGATCTGTAGATAGATGATGTGTTAACACAGTAAATAAACTGTAAGTATTTATTCAAAATCCCACAGTTAAGCCCACAGACAGCAAATGCCACCTCTACAAAGAAGCTGAAGAAAGAACGGACTATCTGGTTAGCTGCTGCAAGAAGACCGCACAGACTGACCGCAAACAACAGCACAGCAAAGTAGCAACAATAGTGCATTGGAAGATCTGCAAGAGATATCATTTGCCTGCAAGCAAGAATTGATGGGACCACAACATGGAGAAAGCCATAGAAAATGAAATAGCTCTGGGACTATAAAACTGAAACAGATGAGCACCTGCCGGATAATATGCAAGACTTAACAACTGTTAATAAGAAAGACAAAAATGTCTGGATGGTGGATATGAGGCAGAAGAACAGAAGAGAAAGAACTGAAGAAAATCACAAAATCCAAACACCTGCGAACAGACGTTGTTCTTACTAAAACAACGTTGTTTCTACTAAATCCTAAAACAACTGGAGCATCACTTAAACAAGGTCAGCATTGACAAAATCTCCATCAGTCAATTTCAGAAGGCAGCTTTACTTAAAACATATGAAGAACAATTGCAGGAATTGGGTAGGTCTAGTCTAGTGAAAAGAAGTACTAAGGGCGACATGATAATAGGTGTTCCAGTATTTGAGGGGCTGCCACAAAGAAGACAGAGTCAAGCTATTCTCCAAAGAAGGCAGAACAAGGAGCAATGGATGGAAACTAATCAAGGAGAAAACCAACCTAGAACTAAGGAGAAATTAATTTCCTGACAGTGAGAACAATTTATCAGTGGAACAAGTTGCTTCCAGAAGTTGTGGATTCTCCAACACTGGAGGCTTTTAACAAAGGACTGGACAACCATTTATCTGAAATGTTATAGCGTCTCCTAAGTGAGCAGGGAGTTGGACTAGAAGACCTCCAAGGTCCCTTCCAACTCTGTTATTATAAACCACCAACATCCTGTGACCACACCTTTTAACATCATCACACCTGCCTTGGGAAGGATTTCACAGGTGGACAAATAATGCCCCATCCTACCTAACCACTTGGCTGAGTGTGTAACCCACCCTAATTTATTAAAGTTGTATGTTGGCTGACTCTCAATAGCCCTTGGCTACTCTGAACAATTTTACCCATCACTTTGCAACACCAGCTGGAGTTTCTCACAAGGAATGGGGCAAATGTAATAGCGGAAGTCGATAAACATAGAATTCTTTATTCTTTATTGGCCAAGTGTGGTTGGACACACAAGGAATTTGTCTCCGGTGCATAAGCTCTCAGTGTACGTACAAGCAACAAATCATTATCCTAATCACCGTAAAATACATTCATCGTAAATCGTAAGATTCAACACTTAGTGACGATAGTCAGTCATAGGAAAATATATGGATATAAAGAAAAGGGAAAACATGATCTATGGATAGTCCGCGACTTACAACATTTAGTGACCATTCAAAGTTATAACAGCTCTGAAGTGACTTATGACTGTTTCTCACACGTAGGACCACTGCAGCAAGTGAAGTTAACGGGGAAGCCAGATGCACTTAACAACTGTGGTTACCCACTTAACCATTGCAATGATTCACTTAACAACAGCGGCAAGTAAAGTCATAACATAGGCTAAACTCACTGAACAAACATTTCGCTTAGCAACATACATTTTGGGCTCCATTGTGGCCCAAACTTAACATCTCTTGTTAAGTCGAGAAGTACCCGTATTTCTACTATCATGTTCTCAACAATCCATAACGAAAGTTTCCACAAGGAAAATCTCTTTTCCAGCAAATTATTTGAGGCACAAACATCCCCTTTAATTTCCAATTCATGTAAGAAATGTTAAACAAGGCAACCCACAGATCTTAAAGTCACGAACAGTACTTGAATCCCAACTCACAGAGCTAAGTAATTACGCCCTCACACTTTTATATCAGGAGAATAACTTTTTGGGTGTGTGGCCCAATACACCTATTCATGAATACCCATATTCAAGTGTATACCTGCTGACACGTACATTCTTGGACAGCAAAGTTGACTAACCATCAAGACCTGGAGCACATGACACCGGACATATCACTGGAAAGCAAAAATCACAAGCCTGCATCTTACTTATTTTGGCCATGTCATGCAGGAGGATTGACTGGAGCTCTCGCTTCACAATCAGGAGGCTGTGAGTTCAATCCTTGGTAGAGGCAGATATTTCTCTCTCGGTGAACAATGGGAATATTTCTGCTGAACAAAAACTCCACATTGGGGACAGGAAGGGCATCCGGACAGTAAACACTCTGCTAGCTCTATTCAGTTGCCCAGACTTCACTCCGCAAGGGATTATGGGTTCATTAAATGGAGATGATGATGATGATGCAGGAGGATTGACTGGAGAAAGCAACTATTCTTGGAAGAGTTAGCAGGAGAAGGAAACCAGGCTGTCAAAGAACACGACGGCTGAACACCATCAGATACCAGAGCAACTCAAAAGGAACAGTGCAAGATTGGAAGATGTGAAGAGAGACCTGACCTATTGAATCACCAAGAGCTGGACACAACTGAATGGATGTTATCATCATCATAATACACACACATCTTCTCCCATCAACCTCAACCTACCTTAATAGGGTAGCAAAGAGAACTTAAGCATTCCTACCATAATTGCCACCTTCAATCTATTTCATCAACTTTGGAAAGACTTCTAAGAGCCTCCCTGTTCTTTCCATTGACCACAGACACCATTTGCTAGAGAATCCGAGGTTATGGGCACTGGCTTCCGCATTAAGAAAACTCTATGGTTTCTCCACCTTGAGCAAAGTAGACCATTTCCCCTGAACTGACTTGAAGGAACCGTTCTACCAAAGACAACTAAAGAAGTCAAGATGCGGGTGCCCTCAATTTCTCTATGAGGTCTCCATGATGGTGGGTTTTGGCAGCCAAGAGATCATTGAAAAGTTGACAGCAAGTGTGATTTTTTTAATAAGCCAAAGGTGGGGAGAGAAGTATCGGAGAACCTAGATGGTGGAGAAGACAGGATGTGAAGTTGAATAAGAGAGAGGATTTAGGACCGTGATGGCAAACCTATGGCATGCGTGCCAGAAGTGGCACGCAGAGCCATCTCTCCAGTCACACCAACTGTTGCCCATTGCTCTTCCAGGTTGCGGTGCATGCTGGCCAGCTGGTCTTTGGGTGTGTGGTAGTGCCAGAAACTGGAAAAGCAGCTCCCGGTGTGCATTATGGTGCCAGCCGCCTGGCTTCCAGTTTGTAATGCACATGTGCGTGCTGACCAGCTAGCTGGTCTTCACACGCACATGCACGCTAGAAAGTTGAAAGACCAAGAGGACGGTGGGCATATGCGCACCAGGAGCTGCTCTTCCGGTTTTCGGCACGCACGTTTTGCCACTCGGTTCCTTTTTGATGCGCGCACGCTCCCATTTTGGCACTCGGTGCCGAAAAAGTTAACCACCACCGATTTAGGACATTCCTATACCAGATCAAAAGCAAAGCAGGACCTCTCTTACAAACACTCATTTACAAACCGGGTCATAAAATGGGATCTACTTGAGATTATATCTAAAAAACAAGAGACAACTAATGTTCAGCATCTTAACCTCTTATTGATTTCACCTTCTCAATATCTTTCCTTGACGGCTGCAAAACCTTGGTCTCTCAATGCTATGTAACCTTCTGATGTTAACTCTTACTTTCATCCAGTGGTGTGATTCTACCAGTTTGGATCGGTCCGTGCGAACCAGTAATTCCTGTGATCATTTGACCCCAACCAACCGCCCCTGCCGTAGTCTGTCCTTTATTTCTGTGTTTTGCAGCTCAGCTGATTTTCGCAGCAGGGTGGATTGCTACGGCTCAGCTGTTTTACTCAATGGATTTTAGTAGAAGGTAAGAATTAGAGATGAAGCACTGAGTTTTCAAAGGTTGCGTGCGCAAAGCGAACCAGTTGTTACACCGGCTGAATCCCACCCGTGCTTCCATCCATTATTCCTCCCTACTTGATGCCACATCATTATTGAAAAAATTAGATCCAAATAGGATAACTTCAGGAAATATCCATCCACGTCCCCTTCTTTGATTTTCTTTATCTGAGACCATGGTTATTATCTTATGACAGCTTTCCTCAACCCACAAATGGACTTTAGTCAAGGCTGCCATGGATGAGGAACGTGACAGTTGAAATCTAACACACTGCCAAGTCACCAAGTAAGTGAAACGTGAGCTCCAAGCGTCATCCATAAATTATGAACATTACTATTTAATATTAAGGATTAAAAATAATGGCAGTCTTCCCCAACCTGGAAGGTACATAGAAACCATAGTCATTTCTGGGAATTTGAGGAGTTGAAGTCCAACAATAAATGAGCGCCCAAGGTTGGGTCTAGTTATTCGGAATATTAAATTGCAATATTCACAATTCATGAACGGAACCCATTCATCAGAAAGATCCTTATTAAGAATTCCAAGAATTGAACACCTCATGTATTTTTAATAGGACATTGATCAACTGCAGCAAAACCAGAGAAAGTCTACTAAGAGGGTGAAAGGACTGGAAACCAAGGAGGAACTGGGAAAAGTCGTAGTTAGTTTAGCTTGTAGAAGAAACCCCAAAGGTGCTTTTTCAAAAGGCAACTGGAACCAGTTCTGTTCAGGCGTGGTTTGCACACACACGTATCATTAAAAAAAAATACCAATTTGTTGCACAATACTGGAAACAACATCAAATTCCACCAGATGAAGTGATTATTGATAAAATTTCAAAATGCGCAGAAATGGACAAACTGACTCTGCCACTAAAAAACAAAGATACTTCACAATATTATGATAGTTGGAATTGTTGGTATAATTGGATTAATCATAGATAAATTATATATCATAAGGCATAAAAGAAAAGTTTTAACTGATAATAATGAGATAGTGATATATGTATAGAATAGGTGTATATATGACATAAATCAAAGGCTATAATAATAATAAAAAAAGATCTTGCAAACTGTAAAATAAATATGAATGTTTTTAATTTTCCTTCTTTCTTTTCTTTCTTTTTCCTTTCTTTTCAATCTTTTCTTTTCTTTCTTTTCTTCTTTCTTCTTTCTTTTTTTTTCTTTCATTTATTTGTATATGTATTGTTGGCTGTTTTTAACTGTTAAAATTAATAAATTGTTTTATTAAAAAAAATACCAATTTGAACCTTTACAGAACAGGTCGCCAACTTTTTGGACCTCAGGGACCACCAAACTCATAATTTTAAATCCTGCAGACCAGAGACCCTGGGAAAATCCCCCCAAAAGTCTGCAAGAAAATTCCCCACCCCATTTTCCTACCGATCGTTCTTTATTTGGGATCGCAGGTTACTGTCTCCAGCTCCATTCTGAGTGGGAGAGAGAGAGAGAGACTTTCATGCAAGGAAAACAGCAGAAGCAGCAGAAGTCTTTCTTTCTCTCCCCCAAACTCCGCCAGAAATGAGTCTTTGCCGGTGCAGCCACTTGGAGCAGGAGGCCTTGCAGGGTCCCAAAGACTCATTTCTGGCAGATTTTGGGGGAGAGAAAGAAAGACTTTTGCTGCTTTCCTTGTGTGCAGCCAAAAGAAGAAGAAAGAAGCGGAAAGAAGCAGCCCGGTGGCCAGGCCAGGCACGTGGGGTGAGTGGGGCAAGTCCCCCCCCTCCATCCTTTCCCTCTTCCCCTCACTACCTCATGTTGTTCCCAATGCAATGCAAGCCTTGTGTTCCCGCAGGCCATGTGGGCGACACAGCCTTGTGTTCCGCGCAGCCTGGATTAATTGCTTTGGGAGTGACATTTCTCTGCGGACCACCAACATTTTCTCACGGACCACCAGTGGTCCCCGGCCTACTGGTTGGCGATCACTGCTCTACAGGGCAGCCCCGGTCAGTAGAACAGCTAAGGCACATGAAATCCACTGTGCCGCGTGAATCAGCTGAGCTGAAAAAGATGGAAATCTAGAATGGGATAGGGCAAAGGTGAGTGGGCAGGGCCGGCTGATCGTCAGAACTACTGCTTCGCTAGAACCAGTCCGGATCAGCAGGAGCCCACCACTGATTTTTTTCCTTGAAACCGTTTCATTTCTCATTCAAGAAGTTCAATTTTCTCATTCCATCGGAACTGAAGAAACTTCTTGGATGAGAAGCAAAACATTTTCAAGGAAAAAAAAAAAAACCCAGAAATTCCAGTTGCCTTTTGAAAAAGCCCCTTTGAAACAATCGTGGCTTGGATTCAGGATTTCCAACGTTTGTTCTGACCCAAACCTTGTTCCAAGGAAACAAACACCAGATGGAGGTAACAGCAAGACCTTTTCATGATTCTTTAGGAATTCCATTAATTCCCGGTTAAAAGGCTGTTTCAAACGAATTGTCTCTGATAAGAACAAGCCTTGCCGAGGTTGTGCAAGGCTGCCAAGAACACTACATAAAGTTGCCAAGAAATATTTCAAACACAAAGAGTCTCCAAACACCAACCAAGATATTCCGAACGTCCACAAGGCTTGAGTGCAAAAACTTCTTTGCTTCCTGCAAAGAACTCCGGTTTCTCAGCTGGCTTTTATCTCTTGAGGGAGGGGCCATTACCTTGCAGCCTTACTTCTGAGTCGCCTGTGCTGCTGCAGCTGCTCTTTCCTTTGAGCAGGCCTGCGTGCACACGCATTGGGCACAGGCTCCTCGGGGGACTCTTCATCACTGCTGCCAGCTCCACAATCTGTGAAGGCAGCACTCCACTCCCTGATAGTCGTGTCCCCATCCCTGCAATCACATGCAGGCCCCTCATCTGAGTCCTCACTCTACGAGACCCCAGCCATCCAAACCTGCTGCCGGCGAACCAGAACATAGAGACATTTCCCATGTTCACATCATCGAAATTCAGACACTTGGCAACTGACTCTCACTTATGATGGTTGCAGTGTCCCAGGGGTCATGTGATTTCCTTTTGTGACCTTCTCACAAGCATGGGCAAGCCAGATTCATTTCATAACTGTGTTAACTCTCTTAACTGCTGTGATACACTCAATGGTTTGCAAGAAAGGCTGCAAAACACGACAAAAAAAATTGCTTAATAACTGACCTGCTTTGCAGTGGAAATTGGAGTGCTTAATTTATTTAATTCATAGATTATTTATCTAATCCATCAGTTAAAATAGGAAGGTATCCACTGGTAGGGCTTAAAGGACACTGTAACCTTCAAACACGGATGAACAAACCATAACTGTTCTGTTTACAAAACAGATGATGCCCAAACAAACATTGTTGATATGATGACCAAGAGGTTTTTTTAAATGTCAACAGTTGGTTCCAGAAGCCAAGCTGAACCACAAATTGGCCCACTCCTAGTTAATATTATACCAAGCACGTTCTTCTAAACTTCTCCAAGGAAACCCCAAAATCGAATTTTTCCAGGACATTGGAAGGGTTTCCCCAAATCCTGATTAAGGATGGCCACCACTACTTCACATTCAGACAGAGTCTCCGAAATCAGACGCTTGTTTTAAAAAAGTTATTTATATAGGCTGGAGTTATAGTTCAACCATCTCTAGACCAAGGGTGTCAAACTCAAGACCTGGGGGCTGTATCCATCCCGTGGGGCTGCCCTGGAAACAGCGAAGGACTGGCCCATGGTTCCTCTGCTGGTGATAATGGAGATCAAAAGGCCTGCAGTTGGCCCTCGTGAGCTCCGTTTTCGCTGGCAGAGGAGGCCGACGCAGCCAAAACAGAGCTTGGGATCCTATTTTCACTGGCAGAGGGTTACAGGAGGATGTTGCAGTCGAAAATGGAACCCGGGAGGGCTGCAGGTGGCTCTTGCGAGCTCTGTTTTCACTGGCAGAGGGTTGCAGGAGGCCGTTGCAGCTGAAACGGAGCTTGGGAGCCCGTTTTCGCTGGCAGAACACTCGGGCCACCACAAGCTGAGTGACGACCTGAGTGACGTTGAGCTGGCCACATCCACCCCGGCCCCCAAAGGTCAAACCCAACCCTGATGCGGCCTTCAGTGAAATCGAGTTTGACACCCCTGATCTAAACACTACTACATTCAGAATACAGAGTAACAAGAGTTAGAAAGAACATTGGAGGTCTTCTAATCCAACCTTGTATCATTCTGGACAAATAGCTATCCAACCTCTTCTTAAAAACCTCCAGTGGTGGGAGCACCACAGCAACTGAGATGGTTGCATGGTGTCCTTCAACAGAAGACAGTGCCTATTTCTCACTGAAATAAATCAGTGGTCCTTCTTTTCCAAATTATAACCGCTTAGACTTCAATCTAGGTTCAGTCATTGGGACCAGAGGTTTTGTCTCCCGAGCTTTAGGACTCATACTGGAACCCATCCTCAGGAAACTTCTCTCTCAACACACATATAACATATATAAATTTATTGCGATGACCCAGGGTGGGATACAAAATAAACACCGTCACAAAAAACAGGTGAAGCCCCTTTTATTCCTTCACTTTGCTTCCAAACTCCAAATATCCTTGACTGGAGACAAAAAAACCTCCCACACAAGCAGTTACAAAAAGGAGGAAATGCCGTTTAAATTATAAAGAGTAAAGAACAACACAAACCAGGCAAGATAAGGGCTGGAGGACATCCACAGATATCAGAACACACACTGGGAAGGACGCCAAACTCAGAGAGGAACCATAAACTGGAGATATTTCCACGCTTTGTTTCCAGCACTGGCCCGTACGCATGTCCATCCCTCTTATCCAGTTGTCACTTCTGTAGCCCATGAAGGGGATCAAGGCCCTCTCCTCCCCAGTAGACAACGTCTCTCCCTTATCCTCTCCTCCCTGCGTGCCCTAGGATGGAAAGGGGACAGGCCTGGGTCCTCCTCTGACTGCCCAGCCGGCCTCTGCCCTTCCCCAGCCTCCTCCACAACCTCTGGAGCCACACTTCCACTCCCTGTCGGCTGTTCCTCCTCTCCCTCGGAGTCAGTCTCCACCAGGGGCATAACAGGTTCCATCAAGAGCTCGAAAGCTTGGAAGACTAAACCTCTGGTCCCAATGACTGAACCCAAATTGGATTTTGCAATATTATCCTGGGACACATTTATTTGCTTTCATCTGTATAACAGGAAAGCATGACAATACAAGGCAGCACTCTGTCTTTCTCTCTCTTTCCCTCCCTCCCTCCCTCTGTGTGTGTGTGGTGTGTGTGCGTGGGTGTGTACGTACAGGTAAGTCCTTGACACAACAGTTCATTTAGTGGCCATCTGAGCAGTGGTGCATTTCAAAGTTTTATCACCGGTTCGGTGGGCGTCGCTTAGTGGGCGCACTTTGCATGCGCACACACTTTGTGTGCACCAGCCAAACACACAGCTTGCACAAATGCAGATACTTTCTGACTCACCTGCACTCTCCCGGTCGCTTCAGCAGCTGATACACGGTATTCTGCTGTGCCGCGCAAAGTAGTTGCACTTCAAAAGCAGAGGATAAAGGTGAGTATGGGAGCCTGGGCGGGTGGCTGGGTCCAACCGCAGAGCGTTAGAGAGAACACGTGAGGTCTCCGCTGCTCATCGGCGCTACCATCTCAGCAGAACCAGGCCGAACCAGTAGAACACCCCCAGTGCATCTCAGGTTACAACAGCACTGGAAAAGTGACTTACGACTGTTTTTCATACTTACAACCGTGTTGTAGCACCCCTGTGGTCACAAAATTCAGACAGCTGACTCGCCTTCATGACGGTGGCAGTGTCCAGGGTCACGTAATCGTCTTTTACGACTTTCTGACAAGCAAAGTCAACGGGGGAAGCCGGATTCGCTTCACCCCCTTGTAAACGAACTGAAACCGCTGCAGGGAAATCACTTAACCACTGTGGCAAGGAAGGGCATAAAAATGAGGCAAGACTCACTTAACCAATGTCTCGCTTAAGCAACAGAAATTCTGGTGCTCCGTGCTGGCCATAAGACAAGGATAGCCTGTACAGAACTGATGAAACAAGAGGGCAAAACTACAGTATTTTTAGGCTCATCCAGTCAGATGTTTTCTAGTTAGAGGGAAACTTACTACCTAGTCAACTCAGGAAGCTCAAACTGCCCAAGGAGCTGCTGATCCAGTTCTGCAGAGGAATCACTGAGTCTGTCATCTGCACCTCTATAACTGTCTGGTTTGGTTCTGCAACCCAACAGGACAGACACAGACTTCAGAGAGTAATTAGGACTGCAGAAAAAAACAATTTACTATCAACCTGCCTTCCATCGAGGATCTGTATGCTGCACGAGTCCAAAAGAGGGTTGTGAAAATATTTACAGACCCCTCACATCCTGGACATAAACTATTTCAACCCCTACCCTCAAAACGACACTATGGAGCATTGTACACCAGAACAACTAGACACAAGGAGTTTTTTCTTGAATGCCATCACTCCGCTAAACAAATAATTCCCTCAACACTGTCAAAACTATTTACTAACTCTGTTATTACTATTCTTCTTCTCATCCTTCCTATTACCTATCTTTTCCCACTTATGACTACAACCGTGTTGCTTATATCTTTACGATTCATATTGTTGTATTTGTTTTCCTAGTATGTTTGTGATTGCGTATTAGTAACCCGTATGACCTGATTGCTTATAGTAACCTATGCCTATTACTAAGTGTTGTATCTTATGATTCTTGATGAATGCATTTTATTTTTTCTTATGCACACTGAGCGCATATGCGCCATTCCCTGTGTGTCCAATCATACTTGGTCAATAAAGAATTCTATTCTATCCTATCCTATCTATCATATTCTGGTCATCAAAGAAAAGCAGAGAAAGTAAACACACACACACACACAAACACACACATAGAGGTCCTCTTCCAACTCCATCCTCCCAGAATACAAAACCTCCCAAATGTTTTGACTCCTCCCTCTGCATTTCTCCAACCAGGTTTTCACTACTCCGAAACCCTCTTCCACAAATGGTTCGGGGCCTTCCGACACATTTATAAGGGTGGCTTAAAAAAAATAAAAATAAATATACAAACAGCAAGCCGTCCGTAAGGCCATCTCTGACGGGCTGCTCATCATGAAGACGCCCCCCACAGTGGTCGGCTCTGAGGTCGTTTTTCACCTCCACCGCCCCAAATATCCATGGGTCAATATGGAAAGGATCGAGTTACTTCGCCTCTCTCCCCCACCCCAGCAAGGCAGCTAGCAGGGCCATGGGAATTGTACAGATGTACATATAAGGCAAGGCCTGGAGGGCTTCCCCCACCATCACCACACAAACACACCATGTCCCTTTGACTGGTTGTCTCCACTCCTCGCAGTGCTGTCAAACTCCTCCTCCTCCTCACAGTTAAATGAAAACACCTTCCTTTTCAGCGTAAAAAAAAATTGGGGATGGATACTGAATAGAATAAGTTCTTTTTTCATATTCATTTTTTTATTCGTTTATGCTATAAAATACAAAAATACAAACGATAGGACAAACAGGAGAGGGAAAGCGGAAGGCAACAGTGCAGAAAAGAAGGGAAAATGTGTTGACTTGCGACTCCCTTTGGTGCAGTAAAATAAGATAGTAATATCAAACCTAAACTTTTTACTTTTCAAAACTGGCTGTTTCTAGATCAACAAATCTATCCGATCAGTGGAACCCAAAAATCAAAGTTCCATTTTTTTTCACCACCTCCAACACAAAGTCCAGAAACGGTTTCCAAAGTAGAAACAAAACTGTTTTTTTTTTTCATTGATCAAAAGAGTCAATTTAGCGTAACTCCATCAACTTCTGCAGCCATTCATCCAGGGTAGGAATTGAAGGGTCCTTCCATTTTTGTGCAAAATTATTGTGAAATAATTTTGCTGTCATCAACATATACAATATCAAAGTTGAGAATGGAATAGAATTCTTTATTGGCCAAGGGTGATTGGACGCACAAGGAAATTGGTCTCCGGTGCGTAAGCTTTGCGTAACCCATTTTATTTTCAGCAATGCTCAAGCTCAGCGCACCACGAAGACACACAACACACATCCCCGCGCCCCCTTACCTGCACTCCGCATGCGCACGTCTCCCAGCTGATTTTCGGCCCATTTGAGGCCTTTTTTTGGTCTCCCTGAAGCTTGAGGGAAGCCTCTGTAGCCCTGGAAGGCCAAAAAACAGGCCTTCTGGGAATACCAGAAGTGCCCATTTTCAGCCTCCGGAGTGCCTCTGGAGCCCAGGGGAGGCCATTTTCACCCTCCCGGGGGCTTGAGGGAAGCCTTTGGAGATCAAAAAACGGGCCCATTTTGTCACTTTGGAAGTGCCTCGGGGGCCCCAAAAACGGCCTCAAACAGATTGAAAATCAGCTAGGAGGTGCGCGCATGTGCAGGTAAGTTTGGCTGGGGCTCATGTGCCCGCACAAATGGCTCCGTGTGCCACTTGTGGCATGCATGCCATAGGTTTGCCATCACGGGTCTACAGAAAAGAAGGACTTGGGGTGACAAGATAGCAGGATTCCAGTATTTGAAAGGCTGCCGCAAAGAACAGGGGGTCAATCTATTTTCCAAATATCTACAGACCCCTCACATCCTGGACATAAACTGTTTCAACTTTTACCCTCGCAACGATGCTATAGAGCATTGCACACCAGGACAAATAGACACAAGGACAGTTTTTCCCCGAACGCCATCGCTCTGCTAAACAAATAATTCCCTCAACACTACTCGGTAAGACTGTATTTCTGTTTTTCTTCTCATCCTTCCTATTACCTATCTCTTCCAACTGATCTATAACCGTGTCGCTTGTAGCTTTACAATTTATATTGTTTTATTTGTTCCCCAGTATGATTTGATTGCTTATTAGTAACCTATGACTATCACTAAATGTTGTATTTTATGATTCTGGATGGATGTGTTTTGATTTTTTTTTCTTTACGTACAATGAAAGCTTATACCCCAAAGACAAATTCCTTGGGTGTCCAATCACGCTGGGCCAATAAAAATCCTATTCTATTCAAAGCACCAGAAGGCAGGAGAAGAAGCAATGGATGGAAAATAATCAAGGAGAGAAGCAACGTGGAATTAAGGAGAAATTTCCTAAAAGTGAGGACAACCAACCAGTGGAACAGCTCACCTGCAGAAGTTGGAGGTAAGTGCTCCATTAGTGGAGGCTTTTAAGAAGAGAGTGGATAACCAT